>NC_057798.1:93581504-93595721 GCF_018294505.1 Triticum aestivum
GCCATTAGGAACACACATATTGTCTCCTTCCATCCATACGTCTATCTCGATATCTCTCGGGGCATCTTCTATCGCGCACACACCTTGTCAGTCGATCTCCCACCCATGTAGTCCCATCACGATCTCCAGGGGATCTCTCTACAACAAACATACACTCTCTCCTCCCCATGTCTGCATTTCTCCGTACATCTGTCTCGACCTCTCTCCCTTGTTTGTCAGACCCCTCTTGGCCACGTGCTATGGGTCTTGCTCTATCGGTTCCAAACAACCACACACTATCTCCTCACCTTGCCTCCATTGTCGAAGATGCATGTGTGATATGTTTACATAAGACACGCACACTTTTTCTCTACTTTTATCGTGTGTTGTCCATGTCTCTTTCACACACGCACACACACTTTTTCACTCTCTCTCTCTCTCTCTCTAGTTAGGGAATCTGTCACGTCCATAAGCATATGGATGTTTTGAAAAGTCAAACCTCAGAAAAGTTTGACCAGGTATATGCGGAGAAAAACATTTACATCTGGAACGATCATTAGATTCATCACAACATGTACTTACTTCATACTATCATTTATCTCTGGTATTGTAGATATAAGTAATTTCTTTATAAACTTGGTCAAAGTTTCAAAAGTTTGACTTAAAAAAAATGTTGGAACTACATTATCGAACGGAGGGAGTAGCTTTCTCTCTCTCTCTCTCTGCTATCTCTCATGGGCCTCCCCTCTCACTCGAACTCTCTATACCGATGGATTATACGCTCACTGTGTGAGCGTACAACTCTTTATATTGTTTAGTTGACCGATCAACCAATCCACATGCTGCCTTGTCAGCTCGTGTTCTGTATCTTCGTGTGCTGGCCCATGTGGCAGTGGGTGAAAATAAGTAAACTAGAGGCCCATCTGACACGCGGTGAAGTAAACAAAGTTGAAACCACTCGGGGTAGCACCCCGCACGCTAGTAAATTGAGGGCGCATTGAGGACAAATTTCTTGCACGCGAAGGACGCACTCGCACACAATTCACCACTGCGCGGCGGCATGCACCGAAGGACGCACTCGCGCACACCCAACACACAACACACACCAGCACACGTGTACACCGGCGTCGCTGCTGGTTGAGATGGACGGCGAGGCAGCCAACAAGCAGAGGCCGCTCGAGCCAAAACCGCATCCGCGAGCCTGGACTTCATCAGCAGCCTCCCTGATGACATGCTGCTCGTCATCATTGGCCTCCTCCCCACCAAATCTGCCGTGCGGACCGCCCTGCTCTCCCAACGGTGGCGCCCCCTCTGGCGCTGCGTCCCCCTCAACCTCACCATCGACAGCTGCCTCTACAATGGGGATTGCAAATGCATGGCCGCAGTCTCCAAGATCCTTTCATCGCACCTTGGGCCAGCCAGACGCCTTGACATCCGCATGTTCAGTACCAACTGCAAGGTCCAACCCAAGTTCGACGAGTGGTTCTTATCCCCCGCCCTAGATCAGCTCGAGGAGCACATCTTTGAAGCTGGACGATGTCGCTCTCTGCCGCCGTCCGTGCTCTGCCTCACGCCAACGCTGTGCCGCGCCAGCTTCAGCTCCTGCTATCTTCCCCAGATTAATGCCGCGCCTGCCCGTCTTCTCCCTCAAGTCAAGCAGCTCGACCTCTTCGACGTTGTCATCTCGAAGAAGGCTATGGAGCACCTGCTCCGCAGTTGTACTGCACTCGAGTACCTTCGTCTTGAGTAGATCCACGGGTTCATTAGCCTCCACATCGCCTCGACGAATCTCTGATGGATTTATGTGTCTTGCTGGCCCCGCAACAAGACATCAATTGGGAAGAGATCACTCCAGCTGTTCCATGTTATGGTCATTGAGAATGCGCCTTTCCTTGAGAGATTGCTTGTATCGTATCTAGAAGGTCCAACAAAAATCAGGGTCATTGACGCGCCGAAATTGAAAGCGTTGGTGTACTCGTCTGCCAAATTCTCCGAACTCTTTATTGGATTCGTAATCGTTCAGGTACAACACTCATATTCTTCTCCGTCTTCTTGAAATTCACATTTTTAAATTTCTTCTTGATGTATTTATGACCGTCTTCCAGAAAATGATTCCCACAAGCTTGACCCAGTCCATGCGCACAGTGAAGATCTTAGCACTAAAATCTGTCGGCCCCAATCTATAGCAAGTTGTTGGATTCCTTACATGCTTTCCGTGCACGGAGAAGCTACTCATCGAGGTGAAACTTCTTTCCTATAAGTAAACGGTAATCACAACGTAGCTCAATTTTTTTTCGTAATTTTCCCAAATTACGATGACAAGAGTAGTGTTCAAAACTGCAACTACGCACTGCACCGAAAGAAATGTTTTTAGTATTTTTTTCTCACGTGATCACCTACATCGTTTTTATGTTGTACTACTGTAGTAGCCTAGGCTAGTCATAGTGGAAAGTAACTTAGACTACTCAAGTAACTCTATGGTTACCCTAAGAGCAAGTACTACCTCCGTCCTGGTTTACTCTTCCAATTTTGTAGTATAAAAATTTGACCATAGATTTAACTGACAAAATGTTAATGCATGTCACTAAGAACTATATCGTTGGATTCATATTTGAACATAATTTCAAATGGTGTGATTTTTAGTGACATGCATTGGCATTTTCTAAGGTAAATATATGGTCAAAAATTTATACTAAATACGAGGTAGTATTACAAAAGTGGGATATGTAGGCCAAAACATGTGCCAAATTCACTTGTGATGCATTTGGCATCGATGCCCCTCCATTGCTCACCTGGTGCCCCAATCTGGATCACCTACTTTGCTCCGGTGCCAAATTAACTCACGCAATTAAAAAACATTGTGTGGGATAGAGAGAGGACTGAGGCAATAAAAACACTTGTTTGGGAGAGTGAGAGGCTGGTGTAGTTGGTTTGATTGATTTGTTTATACATGTGGGTGTGTGTGCACAGCGGTGCCAACTCTCTCACATCGCGAGAGGGGTGCCAAAATCTTTTGATTTGACATCGATGCGTATTATGTGGCATAATTTTTCGAAATATGGCATCGACCACATAGTGGAAGGCAACAAATGCCCAAGCTCTTCACGTGCTCCTAGTTAAATGAGAGGAAACACACACACACACACACACACACACACACACACACACACACAGAGAGAGAGTGAAAAAATATCACTAGCCAGCCAACCCTATCGTATGAGCGAATGACATTGGTACCTCTTGATGACACGGCATTCTTATGCAGCCAGTTGCTCTAATATGTTCTCTTCTTTTGTAGAAAAAAAAGACCCAAAAGTGAAAAATGTGCTGCACTATAACAATCTCATCGAATGCCTTGATCTCCATCTTACAGAAATTGATTTGATTGACTACCAAGGCCGCATCTGAGATTAAATTGACTAGGTTCTTTGTTCTGGAGGCAAGTGTGCTCAAGGTAATGAGGTTTGGCGTTCTCTGGAGCAACAATGAATGACGTGCCGATCACCGCAAGCGTCTAAGCCTAAATGACAAAGTCCCGCAGAAGCTGAATTTGTTTTTGAAACATCAAGTGGCCAGAGACACGAAAACTTATTTGCCCATTAGTGAATTGTCAGGGAGGTGGATTTTAGTTTGTACGATAATGTTGCATTCACCTAAAGTAACGAAAGTTCTTACGTAAACTTCCTAGTAATTCCCTCTTCGTAGGTGCAGCATTACTCCTAACATTTGTAATATCAGTTTGAAACTTGTAATATTGTTGTGTCCTATTCCCGCGTTTTCAAAATCCTGCGAATCAAACAGGTCCTGAATTGGTGATGATGTTGTGCCTCCCATCTTTCACCAATAGCCGTCGGATCTAGATCTGACGCATACAAACCAAGCTTCTCCATTTTTGCAAAAAGATGCCCGCACTTGTTCCCTATTTACAAAAAACTCCTTATCTCTCATAATTAGCCTTATCTCCTCCCCACCACATCTAGAAGGCCATGGAAAAATATGGCACCATGGCCACTGCCGGAGCTGTCCACCCCCAATCTTGGTGTTCCGTGCAATGCACGGGCATCTATGCAGAGGAAATTATGTCGAACAGGGCTAGTTGTAAGCAGGCTAGCTCTACAGTCATGATGATAGTGACTTAGGACGGTTAGGCTGACTATGGTATGCCGAACATGGTGCCTATACTCAGGTGTCATCTCCGGCGCAGGGTCTTGTCACTTCACTGTGAGGAGTAGCACGTAATAATTTGACCAACGGGTAGTACAGTGCTAGTAATCCTACTACTACATTGGTAGTACTACTACTAGTACTAGTAGCACCACCGTCTGGATTTAGGAGTACTACCACGTCCATCTGGATTTTAGTATTTGACTAGCAATATCTAGTAATGCATGTCACAAAAAATGTACTACTCCCTCTCTAAATAAATACATGGTGTTTTATTCCTATCGGCGAAGAACTTAATGTTTTTTTGCTAACTAGAGTACTAATAGGATTACATGCAATGAACTAAACATTGCATGTCATGTTTGGCAGTCTCAAGTCATTGAAAGCATGCACATCCCACATCTCTCATTGGTTGATATGTCACGAAATAAGAAACAAGCAGGGAGTTAATGCATCGTGCCTAAGTGTTTTGGGATTATTTGGTTTTCATAAGGTGACTTACACAACATTTTTGTTTACATGCATTAACATTTTATTAGTTAAATCAAAGGTCAAAACTTGCGCAAAATGCAAAGGGGACCAATAAACCAGTAAACATCAAACTTCTCTCGTTTGGCCCCAACTAGAGGTCCGGTGAGATGACTATACTGCACCGACACGGAGGGGGACACAGCTTCATTGACTTACGGAACTGCCTTTGGGTGAATGACATGTGGGCCCAGGGGTGGCTGGCCCACCTATCATACAGCCAAAGGCAGGTGCAATAGAGGGCTGAGGAGTAGTACGAAATCCTACGCACCTATGCACGCTAACCAAGGGCAAGAGTGATCACTCGAATAGCAAGATCAGTTGACTAGAAGCTAAGCTAGACCCATGGAGGCGATGAGCGCGAGCATCAGCCGGCTGTGCCAGATGGTCCACAATGCCGGCCTGCGGCTCGGCACCGAGGAACATCTCCAGGTAGTATTGCTTGAGGCCGCCAAGGCAAGGGGCCGCTTGGACGACAGCTTCGTCTCCTTGTTCGATGAGCTCCTCGTCGGTTTCCTCGACAATTTCACCGTCGTCAAGAAGCTCACGGACGACTTTCACGTAAGCCTCTGTCCGACGCGCCCAGGCTCTGCGATGCCCGCCACCCTCAACGGCCACTATGGTGACAACCTCTTCGACGCACTGGTGGCCCTGCGACTGCCCGCCATCGCACTGGAAAATGTCCACCTCGAGGTCGCGCTCGCCGCGCAGAGCCTGGCGCAGCAAGACACCATCGACATAACCACCCACGTCTATGTGCAAATCGTCCACAAGGACTACTACATGCAAGAGGAGGACGATAGGATGCTGGCCTTCTTGGACCGCAGGGCAACCTTGGACGGCACTATTCAGAAGCACGTTGAGCTCGCCGCCAACGCCGCCGCACCTCACACGTCAGTTGGTGACTTGGCGCACTAGGGTGTGAGGATGTCATTGATGGATCTATATGTATTTTTATCTTTCCGTCAAATCCATGTAGTAGTATATGATACTACAGTAATGATCTTACCTTTCGCATCAACTTCATAATTTTCGTACGTACTCCATGTGTGAACTGCGCGAGAACCAAACTTCTCATTACTCTAGGCAAAATAGTTATTTTCTATCTATCGGTCGCGCCAAACTTTACAAGTTACGAGTTCAAAAGGAAAAGCCTTCCGTGTTCACGTCGCACCCCCACACGGTTGGTCTGGCATGCCGGCCAAGCGGGAATGAGCGCGGTGTTGCATTTTCACTTACAAGTGGGACCGCAGTTGAGCAAACCGACTATCGGCAAACCCCCACCCCGCCCACCACGCGATGGCTGAGAAAACAGGAGGGAGAAGAGATGGTTGTAGCACGGACTCCAAGAAAATTGGTGTCGGATGGGACTCGTGTGGGTGGCGTGTGCCGTACTGCTAGACGTGAATGCTAGTTATGGCCCATGCCACTCCACTATATCGAGCCTATATCGAGGTATGTAGAACAAATTTCATGCAGTCCGTGCTCAACCCTCATCTATCTCTCTTCTCATCCAGCCAGCGAACGCGTGGAGCCCATCGTATGTTTGCTCACATGCGGTCCCACATGTCAGTGAAAACGCAAGCGGACCCACTGAACATGCACATCTTTCACCTCGACGTGCTGGTGATGAAAAACAAATCCAATAAAGATCTTCGGTGGCCGCTTTTGGAGTTACTCAAGAGTAATAAGATTCTATTTATAGTTTAACCCAAGATGCACATCTCGTGGCTTCAACTACCACTGTATTTTCTTTCATGACACGACCTGGATGCTGGATGTCCCACGTGTCGGCAAAAGGAGGAAGAACCCGACCAAATCTCCGGTTGTGCTCTCGGATTAGACTAGTTGTGCTAACTTAAAAAATTTATTGTGTACTCCCTCCGTTCCAAAATACTTGACTTCCATTTGTCCAAAAATGGATGTACCTATATACTAAAACATGTCTAGATACATATATATTTTGACAAATAGAAGGCATGTATTGTGCAACGGAGGGAGTAGAATGGATGCAAGTTTTTGTATTGGGAAGAAGAGTACATCCATATATTGATAGAGCGCAATTTAGTATATGTTCTATCACTGTTAGCTAGCACAGAGGCTAGAGATGAGATTAGTGCACTTGTTGATACTCCTACTAGAATAGAGGCTAGACATGAGACTATATGCGAGGAAGCAACGTCTACTTCTTTACACTCGAAGAAGAAAGAAGCACGCAAGATCGAGCCTCCGCAGATCAACAATGAATGCATCGAGAAGGCACTAATCACACTTACAGGAGTAGTAAAATGTATTCTTGTGGTTCTTGTTTTCTTTGGTATTGCTTTTCTAGTCAAAATTATCGTTGGAGTTCGTGCAAAATGGAGGTCCATTTGGGGTCGTGCGTTGGAGTTGGCCTTACAAGTGGGACCACAGTTAAGGAAACTAACTATCGGCAAACCCCCACCTCGCCCGCCGTGCGATGGCTGAAGTTAGAGAAACGACGAGGTTGAAGAGATTGCTCTAGCACAGACTCCAAGAAATAATATGGTGTCAGATGGATGTCGTGGTGGTGGCATGTGTCGTACTGCTGGACATGAATGCTTGTTCTGGCCCATGCCACCCTACTACTCCTACTACTTACTCCTACTATATAGTACTAGTATATAGGATTCGAGGTGCTAGTTACGTAGAGCGAACACATTAACATATGGCTATAGTAAAAACACCCGCCCGACGCGCGAAGCATGTGAAGCTAGTACAAATAGCGTACTACTATTGTTGATTGGCCTCATCCGATAACCTGTTGCAATGCATGTACGATTATGTATTCGGAAAATATATTTTTGCCTCGTTGCACCAATCACTTAGAGAAGCGACTCGAAAGCCATTCATAAATTTAGTAAGTTTATCACAGGCATATCATTTTATTACATACAACAGGTCATCAACCCCCATCGACAACGAGGATACATTATAAATACTAAAGTTTTCACCACACAACAAATAACAAGCAATGAAATGAACTTCAACTCAACCATTCCTCGGCGTTGGAAATGCTTGCTTTGAAACACAAGTGATTCTCTGGGACGGGCCATCCATTGTCGATCTAGAGACCAACGCATGACTGATCATCCAGGCTGAAGCGGCCTACTATATCAGTACCAGGGTAGGAAACCACCCAAATGTCCGAGGTATAGACACAATTGCTTCTCATAAATGGTAGTAACATTGTGTCAATAGCAGTTGGATCACCTTTCACCATCATTGGATAGTTTTGTCCAAGGAAGAGCGAGTTTTCTCCAAGACTATCAATTCTGTACCAGGGAGAAGGACTTGGCACTAGCACACTAGTATCCATCCCGAATATCATGCAATGGGTGTTGGAATAGGTTCGGAGAGTGCGACCATGGGAGACTACACCTGCTTCCTTAGCAGTAACATCATCAGTGGGTTGTATACACACAAGAAGAGGTGATCCATCGGAATTAGTTGCCAGGCGCCACAAAGTATATCGGCGCTACTCGTCCTCATGCTCGTGATCATCACCATCGTCATGTCCCCCTTGGTTATAAAAAATTTCAAGTATGGGTGGTGGAATGTTCATAGGACCTTGGAAACACAAGAAGAAGGTTAATTAGTAAAGGGAAACTTGCTAACCCGCATGCATGTGGATGAAACAATTATAATTATGGTGGAAGACAAACGTACCGAAAACATAAGGATTCCATGCAAAAACAGTGCCACGAGTGGTGGCAGCAAACACAAGGCCCTTGTATTGAATTGCATCACAGTACTCATCCGTGTACAGAAACTGATTTTTGAGCAATATCCATCAAGTCAAACCACCAAGGATGGCAACAAGCTTGTCGAAGATAGCAACAACTTCATAGTTGTTGTAATTCCAAGAGAGATTGGGAACTCGACAAATTGCTATCTTCCGTAGAAGACAGTCACCATGATTGTATTTGAACGTGCGCACAATATCGGTGTGCTCAACCTCTGGGCAGTCTGCTGAGATTTTTGGAAGTGGAACCCGGTCACGAGTGTACACATTCACAAGTTTCCACTCGCAGTTGGACCCAATGTAAACAACCCAATCTCCATTTGCGCCTGCCCAAGCCTTGCCCTCAATCGATGGCATCTTAACATCATACGTATCATTATCAAGCGGCATTAACTTGCACAGGGCGAGGCCTCCGTTGTGCCGGCGCCAGTCATCAGGGTCACGGCGAAGAAGATAGGGGAGATCAAACTGCTCCTTGACTCTTGGAATCCTTGTAATGATGTTATTAGTTGAGTCGAGAATGGGCTTGAACGAACCTGCCATGCTAGCCGAGGTGATGACGGCGCACCGATCAATGAGTTCCTCCACCACGTCATCTTTCAGATCGGGGCAAGAATAACTGGGTCATTTCCGGCCTGTTCCCTCCATGGAGAAGATGATCAAACAATGGCAGAAGAAAGGGTGAAGGGCTAAATGAAAATGAAGGAGGGAGAGGAAGAGCGTGCGACAGCAGTTCCAAATCGAGAGGGAAAGGCAAAGAGTCGATGGGCGGTTGCTAGTTTGCCACGGTTCACGAAGAGGCGCCCCGGCCTACATGTCCGTTTGGAAATACTCCTACTACTCGCCATCGTCTCACTGATATGTTGGAATGGGACCACATGTCAGCGAAACATGGTGTGTAATTTCTCGTGCAAAATGCGATCTAGCCGCGTTGGCCCGAGGTGCCGCATTAGTTCTCGACCTTTATTTTTTTAATGGCGTGCCGTTCAGTTTTGAAGCATGACTAACTGGTACTATACGCAGAGAAAATATAAACTACTCTACCACTACTCCACCTCCAGTACTAGTAGTATAAAAAAGATATATAGGCTGGAGCTTCAGCGCTTTCTTGCCAAGGGTTGCCCACTTGCTTCTCACACTACCACCCTCTCTCCATATCTAAAAAATACGGCCCCTCTCTCCCTCCTCACTGGTGGTCACAGATCCCCCGGGGAAGAAAAGGACGTGCAGTGTTGACGCACTCATCATCGGCGAGGGAGGTTACGCACTGACGACAAGGCCGTCCTCTCAGACATAGCGCCCGCACGGGATGGCCTCCGTCCCCAAGCTCGCCGCTGTAGTGTGTGCGGAGGACGACAACCACGAGCAAAGCCACTTCCTGCCAACCCTCAGGTATGCTACCTCTTTTCGAACCATACCCTTGTTCTATTGCCCCATCTACCACATCGTTGCATGTGGATCTTTTTCCACTGCACCATCTTCCCAATTTGCTATCCTCTGCTCTGCTGGCCACGCAGACGAAAACCATAATTTGCACTATTAAAGGAAACCCTACTTCATGCAGACTAATCCATTTCTGGGTTGAATAAGGAAAGGAAGGGAGACTGTACTATCCAAGAGAGTAGGCTTCGAACCCGCATCTACGTTGAAAAGGGGAAAATCAGTAGCTAAGGAACGAGTCTCGTGTCTGTTGGTTGAAGAAGGGTAGAAAGGCATGACAACGCAATAGAGAATGACCAGGTCGATCGGTTTGTTGTCCTCACATAGGAAAAAGGTGGCTAAAGAGAACAAAAATGGGACGTAATCCACATATGCTGCCTGGATATTTGTTGCTCTGGGCAACCATAGCTCCCTCACCACTCTGCGTCCGTGGAGGTACATCGTACTGGTGCGTGTCGTGGTTCTAAGTCTGACAGTAGAATAGGGGTAGGATAACGGAGCATGATCTATCGAGATGCATATGGGTAACACGGTGGTTTTAACGAGTTCGGGCCTCTCACGGTGGAGATAACAACCCTACGTCTCGTGCTCTGGAGAGGCTTTGTTTTATCTGAGTATATATCCGGAGATTACAATGTGTGTCTGTGGAAGAGAGGAACGTATCCCCATGCCTGAGCTAAGTCATGAGACTAATGGTGAAAAGAGAGAGAGGTGGAAGAAAAAGCCCCCCCGAAGTCTAGTGGTGGCGGGTGGCTTATATAGAGTGCGCCACCCCCTCACCTCCTATGTTACAAAGTGGGGTATGAATGCCATAATGTCAGCCCGCTATTAAGCCCTCACTATTAGAAAGATGCTGACTACCTTGCTGCCTGCTGGTCTTCGTATATCCGAGTGAGTCGTACGGTCGAATGGTGAACCGTCATCCGAGTGGATGGTATGTTGCTTGGTCGAGTGGATAGTATGCTGCTTGTCCGAGTGGATAGTGTGTCTGTATGAAATTGACCTGGACCCACATGTTGTGTGGACCCCATGCTTCATGATATTTCGAACCTTCGTGGGCCTACCTGTTATGTATATCCCCAACATTAGCCCCCGAATCGATTGTGATTTTGCAGAATGAGTTGGTGTAAGACATAGTTTGGTCCGAGTGATTACAGAAATACTCGGTACATGTCGCTGCGCTTTCAGACAACCAAGGTTTGAACAAAATCTCAATGGATTCCGGCACCATGCTTCCCGACTAATCGAGGTAAGTGTCTGTGAGGAGCAACTTGGTGACATTCGTTCATCTCTCGGGAGAGGTTTAACTCGTGATCTGAGTATGGGCGTGTCATTAAATCCGTGCAACCAGATTGACACATGGACTGCTCTTTTAGAGAGATGCCATTCTTATCCCGGAGGAACGTCAATACGAGTCGGTTTCAGATTCACACTTTTGAGTTTCACACTTTGAGTCCTAGAAGAAGGCTCAAAACAGGTCCATGGAGGAGCGTTAAACTCGCCTTATAGAATATATTTTTTTTGGAGTGATTTGGAGCTGGGCCTACATCGAGTAACTGATTACTCGGAATTTCTTCACGCCTGGAATGTGTCTTTTTTGTTGTTTGGCCGTCACTCGGGTTGGGCGGACCGTTCTGAGTGGATACCATTCCAGTGGGGGCACGCTGAGTGCACCCACTGGGTGTAGTCCCCGAGACTGCCGTCGACTGCGGGCAGTCGGCGGGAGTCTTAGAGCCTGTCTTTTTGTTGTTGTGTTCATCACTCGGACTGGTCAGGCCGTACCGAGTGGAGATTACTCCAGTGGGGGCACGCTGAGTGCACCAACTGGGTGTAGTCCCCGAGACCACCGTTGACTGCGGGCAGTCGGCGAGGGTCTGAGAGAACTAAAACTCTTCTCAGATGGTACTGATCAAACTTGTTCTTCTCTGACTCGAAGGTCGAGTAATTCTGGAGCTGGTTTTGCATCGAGCAAAATGTTTCTTTCTGAGTTCTCTTCCAGTGGGGGCACGCTGAGTGCACCCACTGGGTGTAGTCCCCGAGCCTCTGTCGGACTAGATGAGTCGGGCAGAGGGTTTAAGTCTCCTGGTAAACCTCCACGCAGTCGACACGGTAAATATCGTTTAGTCTGAAATTGAGTCAATCGGATGCATCTTCAGGTGCTTGACATGGTAAATAAGCTCAGCCTGGAGCTGAGTCGGTCGGAATGATCTTCGTGCACTCGACACGGAATAAATTCAGCCTGGAACTCGGTCAAGCAGGTGAATCTTCGTGCTCTCGGCATGGTGAATGAATTCGGCTTTGAAACTGCCGACTGTAGAAAAAGCTGGACACTCCAGGGAGTAACCTTTTCATTAGTACTTCTACCATTAGATTTTGCATGAAAGGGGTATTTGTAAGAGCACATTGTATCCGCAGAGGAGCTTCATTTTCACCCTTTTGCATGAAAGGGGTATTTATCCAAGTGGACGTGCTTCACTTATAGATCTTCGGCGAACCGAGCATGTATGGTCAGAAGAATATTCCTGATGTGATCAACAGGTTGACCAAATGGGCGTAACCTCTGAGGGTGACATGGCCAACTGCCGTGCGTAGCCCCCGAGTGATGCTCGAAGGAGGTAAACTTGCTACAGAGTGTGATATGAGGTTTGACCATATGAGTAACTTAGTCGTTCCCGTGTTGGGGGTGTAGAGGTAAAGACATGTCCAACTGATGGTGACGCGCGAGGCGGCAGAAGGGCGATGATGTGTACAACCGAGTGACGATGCACGGAGCAGTCGAGTGGTGAAGACGCGCGCAACCGAGTGGCGACGCGTGGGGCGGCCGAATGGTGATGACGTGTGAAGTGGTCGAATGTAGGACTACATATCTAGCCAAGTGAAGATGCACAGGGCAGCCGAGTGGTGAAGACGTGCACAACCGAGTGGCGGCGCGCGAAGCGGCTAAGGCGAAGTCGTGTGTCACCAGACGGTGAAAATGGTCCTCGGAGGACTTAGTCGAATGCTTTCGAAGCTTATGTAGTGACGAGTTTGGTGTGGTTGCGACGCAACAAGACCGTCGTGACAACTGAGTCTGAGTAGGAAAGAAGATGGTGTGTAGAGCATCTGGGTGATTATAAAACTTGTCCAAGTGGCGGATCGAATGCACTTGTTGAAGTGAAGGATCTGACTGGTGATGAAGTACTCGACCACTCAGGCGAGTGTCATTTCAAATGAGGTGCAGCCTCCGAGTGCGGCGTAGCCCCCGAGCATACTACAGGCTTCGACAACGGACATGCCGGAATATGAGAAATATAGTCTTGAATGGATGATTTGCAATTCATCGAGTCGGATTTGGGTAAAGATAAGGAGAAGCTTCCGAGTGATGCTCGAAAGAGGCAAACTCGCAAAAGAGTGAAGTGTGAAGTTTAATCATGAAAGGGACTTATCTGTCTCATGCCCGACGAGGTCTATATCATTGATACAATGAAGAGAATTTCATAGAGGGGTTGGTCGGACGTGTTTGAAGTCAACAGAGGGACAAGGTCAGTGTTGTGGTGTGCTAGGATCAGTATGGTGACCGAGTCCGAGCAGCGATGAAGTTGGCGCGTAAGGCTGTCGAGTGATCGCGTAACTTGTGTAAAAAATGGCACAAGTCAACACAATAATTTCTTGAGGAAATTTGATGTGTGCTGAAATGATTTGTGTGAATAACACCCATAGACACCCGCTGGGAGTGCAAGGGGCTTGCTGGTTAACCAGCAAGAGTCTGAAAGACCGAAGGATCCGTTCGAACTTGTCGAAGCGGCGGATCCGACTGAACTCATTGGGATACTAGCTAAAATGAAACGGAAGTGTAGTGTTTCGACTGAGTTGCAGCCCAGGAGGACCGATGCAAACTCGAAATGAAGAACGATACCTGGTGTTCATAAATGATGTATGCGAAAAAATGGAAGTTGGACTTGGGAGTCACATAACCAGTACTAAGCAAGTATGTGAAAATAAGCAACCGAGCGTAGAGGTACACTTGGTGGCGTGGCCTTCGAGTGAACGTGATGTGTGAATTATGGAATACTCGGGAAGACGAAAATAACAGAATGTAAAGTGACTTAGCTGTCTGAAGGCGCGGGGGGCGGCCGAGTGGTGATGAGGTGACCAACCGAGTGGCGATGCACGGGACGGCCGAGTGGTGATGAGGTGACCAACCTTAGTGGCGACGCGCGGGGCGGCCGAGTGGTGATGAGGTGACCAACCGAGTGGCGACGCACGGGAAAGCCGAGTGGTTACGAGGTGACCAACCTGGTGGCGACGCACGGGGCGGCCGAGTGGTTATGAGGTGACCAACCTGCGGCGACGCGCGGGGC
>NC_057798.1:93596778-93597323 GCF_018294505.1 Triticum aestivum
CCCCCGAGTGGGAGGGTTGCTCTCCACTCGGCAGGATTTTTTTGAAACTTAGGCGAGTACTGGACTGCAGCTAAGCCCCCGAGTGGGAGGGTTGCTCTCCACTCGGCAGGATTTTTTTGAAACTTAGGCGAGTACTGGACTGCAGCTAAGCCCTCGAGTGGGAGGGTTGCTCCCCACTCGGTAGGATTTTTTGAAACTTAGGCGAGACGGATTCGCAACTAAGTCACCCACTGGGGGATTGAGAGCATATAAAAAGAATAACAACCATTTATGAGATTGTAAAAACTGTGTCGCGGGGTTACCGAGTGGTGATGAGGTGACCAACCGATTGACGAGGCCCGGAGCGGTCGAGTGGTGATGAGGTGACCAACTGATTGACGAGGCCCGGAGCGGTCGAGTGGTGATGAGGTGACCAACCGATGCGAGGCGTCCGAGTGACGTAGACGCGTCCCGCAGAGTGGCGACGCGCGGAGCGTCCGGATGATGTAGACGTGTGCCGCGGAGTGACGATGCGCGGGGCATCCTGGTGAAGTAGAGGCGCGTGC
>NC_057798.1:93597882-93756764 GCF_018294505.1 Triticum aestivum
CGTGCCGCAGTGGCGACGAGCGAGGCGTCCGAGTGACGTAGACGCGTCCCGCAGAGTGGCGACGCGCGGAGCGTCCAGATGATGTAGACGCGTGGCTCGGAGTGACGATGCGCGGGGCGTCCTGGTGAAGTTGAGGCGCGTGCCGCGCAGTGGCGACGAGCGAGGCATCTGAGTGACGTAGATGCGTCCCGCAGAGTGACGATGCGCGGGGCGTCCTGGTGAAGTAGACCCGTAACGCGGAGTGGCGATGCGCGGGGTGGCCGAGTGAAGTAGACCCGTCCCGCGGAGTGGTATGCGCGAGGCGTCCGAGTGAAGTAGACCCGTCCTGCGAAGTAGCGATGCGTGGGGTGGCCGAGTGTAGTAGAGGCGTGCCGCGGAGTGGCGACGCGCGAGGCGGATCACATGACTGACCAAGTGCCTGCATGTTAGTCGTGTAGATGCAAACTTCATACGAGTTAACATGTCATCGTGTTACTCGCCCGCGTGAGATATATGTTCATCCGAGTGAATTGATGTGCTGTCCGGTCGAGTGAATTGTTGTGCTGTCCGGACGAGCGACCTGCAAATTAATATAGCAAGTATAGCTATGAATATCTATTGATGATCAAAAACGCCCCTGAGTTGAGGCCTTTTGGAGGGACTTAAAGTCCGGTGGTTATAGTGCATGCGTGCGTGCACTAATAACTGCCGCGGTAAGAGCGGAAGTAGCCAAATGAGCGCATTAGTTTTGGCAGCAGTAAAAAAGTAATTGATGCTGAAAATACTCACCTGATGAGCCCTTTAATGAGGCAATTACCTTAGCGAAACGATCAACCCACGTTCCTCCGTTTCCTTTTTCTGTATGACGGGGAGGCGGCCCGGCGCCGGTGGGCTGCGCTCGCATGCGGCTAGCGCCCATACAGGCGAGCGGGACTGACAGGGTTGGTTCCCTGCCCCCGAACGCCAACTGCACCGGGGGGGCTCGGAAACACCGCTAGAGGTGCCGATCCGGCGCGTAAATCCGGCGCGGACGGACGCGCCTGAGGCCTGGGGGTCGGGGAGCAGCCGAGCACCCACGTCACCGGAGTGACTGCTGAACGCTTGCGGACGCCGCAGCCAGCAGACGGTTGGGCTGAGCTCGACGGAGAAGTGGAAGCGGAGGTGCGCTGGTGGCCGCCCCAGCTGGTCCGGTCGAGCGGGCGATTCACCTCACCCTCGGAGCGCTCGGCAAAGAGGAGCCGCACACCGCCAGGCGGCGGCGAGTCTCCAGCGGTACCGGCCCTTGAAGAGTAGAAGTAAATCGCCTAATCAGACACGTTTGTGAATGGTCATGCACGCTCGCATTGTCGGGTGAAGATGTATCTTCTCCTCAGCCTTTGCGGTGCTTCAATTGTTTGTATGAACTACATGAACACGAAAATAGATGAATGAAAAACCATATGCATCATGGCTCGATAGACGCCACGCCCCACGGTGGGCGCCAACTGTCGTGGTTCTAAGTCTGATAGTAGAATAGGGGTAGGATAACGGAGCATGATCTATCGAGATGCATATGGGTGACACGGTGGTTTTAACGAGTTCGGGCCTCTCACGGTGGAGATAACAACCCTACGTCTCGTGCTCCGGAGAGGCTTTGTTTTATCTGAGTATATATCCGGAGATTACAATGTGTGTGTGTGGAAGAGAGGAACGGATCCCCATGCCTGAGCTAAGTCATGAGACTAATGGTGAAAAGAGAGAGAGGTGGAAGAAAAAGCCCCCCGAAGTCTAGTGGTGGGGGGTGGCTTATATAGAGTGCGCCACCCCCTCACCTCCTATGTTACAAAGTGGGGTATGAATGCCATAATGTCAGCCCGCTATTAAGCCCTCACTATTAGAAAGATGCCGACTACCTTGCTGCCTGCTGGTCTTCGTATATCCGAGTGAGTCGTACGGTCGAATGGTGAACCGTCATCCGAGTGGATGGTATGTTGCTTGGTCGAGTGGATAGTATGCTGCTTGTCCGAGTGGATAGTGTGTCTGTATGAAATTGACCAGGACCCACATATTGTGTGGACCCCATGCTTCATGATATTTCGACCCTTCGTGGGCCTACCTGTTATGTATATCCCCAACAGTGCGCTCACTGTCCGAATGGGCCTCCCATGCTCTTATTGCCACTTTTTTTGCTGTTAGTATAATGCCAGCAGTTAAGTCAAGCAATGCTAGTGCTAAAGTGATGCCACATTTAACTAATGCCGCTCTCAGTCTAATGCCACCGATAAATTTAAGCAATGCCATTTAATGTCACTGGATTATTTCAGGGTTAGCTATTGATTGTGGATGTATTAAAGATTTTTTAGCTAAGGCATTCTAATGTTGTTGCACAGCTAGTATACCAACGATGAAACTTGTTACTACCTTCAGATTTTTGCACTATTAATGCTTATAGATTACATACCTCACTTTCATGAGATAAGTTAATTTTTTTGTACAGTGTCACCAAAATGCCAAGGCGCTGATGTCATTTTATTTTAGTTAAACTGCACAAACAATTATGAAGACAAGAGGAAAGGTCAAGAGTGGGCACTTCCTCCTCCGGCTGTTTTCTTGATTCGTTCGATCAAGTTTTTATGTTGGATCGACTATCAAGATTGGGATAGCAATTTTTAAGGTCCCCCCGAGTTCGAAATGATATTTACCTTGGAGGTACATGGTTTGCAATTTTTTTATACTGTCATTAGTTAATAATGTAGTTACCTTCAGACTTTTGTATTTGGTTTAATGCTCATGGATAGCTAGTATACCAATGCTGAAACTTGTTACCTTTACATTTTGTATTGTTAATTCTTATAGAAACCTTCCAGTGCTAGAGTTTATTGAAATCTGTTCAGTAAAACCATTGTACTGTACCCTGTAATAAACTAACTACTCTACTGTCGCACTAGCCACTGGATTAGTGTATATTTGTAGTATTCGAATGGTGTTGCATTAGCGTATGGACATAAATAAAGTGTGGAAAGCTTTCCCAGATATGTGCTCAAGAAAACTACTACCTGTTTTTCTAAATACTAGACGTTTGGGTACTTTAAATTGAACCGAGAAAATGTCTTATATTAAGGAACAGAGGGTGTAGAGTTCACACAAATTATCCCGGTAAAGCTAGTCACACCTTTGTTAAAATTAATGTTCATTATGTTATCGGAGGTGGTCTGTATGTTTGTCTCTAATGCCTGTCGACTACATACCTGACATCATGATGTAATGTTAAGTCATTTCCTTTTGTACAGTGTCAATGAATTGTCAAGGCGGTGATGGCATTTTATTTTAGTAGAACAACACAAAATTTGCTTAAAAGAAGAGGAAAGGTCAGGAATGGCTCAGTTTTTCAGAAAAAACTATGTATGCCTTCCTGACATCAGCCATTGTTGCTTTATTTATTCCTTCAAATAGGTGGTTAGAAACAGTCTTGATACCTTTTCCCATTAAGAAATTGGAATGCTTATATTTGTGAGTCTATGCTTAAACTAGTGCCACTTTTATAGTAATCACACTTTCAATATCTATGCAAACAGGGATGCTCGATTTTAGTGGAACTGCACAAAAAGTCCAACTGGTTCAACATTAGGAGCATGTTTTTTTCCAAACCTTTATATCCAATTGGTGGCACTATGAGTTGTTCATTACAAAGGTACATGGTTTGCTACTATATTGCTACTCTTTTTGTACTGTCATTAGATAGTAATAGTAGTGGTTTGCATGTGAATTTATTGGCAGGGTGGACCTACATTGGAGGTGCAGGACAAGATTCAATGATTGGATGCTCAATTTTGGTTGTATCGATTTCACCTCTTCCATCACTACAAACATGGATATCCTTGGTCTGATGAAGAATAGGCCCTATATTTCTGCTCTGAACTAGCAAATCAATTCAGTATGAAATTGTCCAGGGCAAAACATAACTGTATCAGATTGTCTAGTGCAGAACATGACAGATGCTAAGCGGAAGAGACATGTTTAAACCGAAAATACATGGTGTGGTATATGTTTACTAGCTGCTTGATATTTTTGCAGACAGAGATGTCTTCCCATTGCTATTTGGCAAACAAACAAAGTGTCCTCAATTTTTGTTGAACTGCACAAGAGAATAGTATAGTCACTGCATGCAGTGCCATTTGAAAATAGACACAAAGATTGAATAGTCACTTCATGGACTGCAGAAAAGTAGTATTGTACTATTTACTGGCCAACACTAGATGCTTCATTGCTTTGGTCTGATTATACAATGGGCATCATTTTGCCTAAGTTAAAGTTTGTATTCCAAAAATAGTCTCGCGGTGTGATCGAGAGAAGACCAAATCATATTGCAGTGGATGTTCCTTCATCATGTGTGGTTCATTCTCATGGTTCCAGCTGTTGGTGAAACCACTTACGTTTGCAAGAGCTATTGTAGACTTCACAAACAAATTTTTCTTTTAGTCTGTACTGAATGTTGGCCAAGAGAAGCGTTCATGTTAGTAGGAAGAACAGATGTTTTTTCTAGATCTTTGCTTTTGGAGCTACATATTTGTATATGATCTATGAATCATTGAGATGCATTAACATGTTGATCTTATGTATGGGAATCGTACTAGTTAGTTTTAGTTGTGACGCAAGATCCGAAGTGGCTGATCTTTGCTTTTGGAGCTACATATTTGTATATGATCTGTGAATCATTGAGATACATTAACAGTTACTTATTTCTGTTCGCTCAGTGTTTACGAGTTACTGGTCGATCACTAGCTAGCCTACAAATGCGCTCCTGGCAGTTTTATTTGCGATGCAAGATGCGAAGTGGAAGTTTTTTGAATAAAAATGCCTCCTCTAAAGAAGCTGACAAGCTACACTATCGATCCTACACGGATAAAAATGCCTACCTCTGAAGAAACTGACAAGCTAGACTATTGATCCTACACAGATAAATAGCGGATCACACAGTACTACCTCCTTTCCGGTTTGCAGGGCGCAATTCAAGAAATGACCTACTCGATCCTACACGAATAAATAGCAGATCACGCACGTACTAGTACCTCCTTTCCGGTTTGCAGGGCTTAATTCAAACCTCTCACCAACCAAGGTACTACCTCCGTCCGGGTTTATTAGTCCCGTGAGCAAAGTAGCAAGACCAAGGCATGGCAATAATTAACGGCATGCAGAAGTTTAAGCCTAATTAATTCTAGCAATTTAAGTGGCTGCATGCGTGCCCTGGGTTGCGACTCGTTGCATGCTGCTTCATGTACTGCCTGCGAGCGATTCTGAGTGCCTGCATGGAGCCGGCCGTAATTAAGGCAGCTAACTGATGCGAAAAAAGATACGCTTTAATTGTTGCGGGCTTTTTAAATCCGTGGAATCATTATTGACAAGGAGGGAGATGATTCGAGTGCACTCATTTGACCGCCATGCTGGCGTCCGCCCAGACGGGACGGGACGACACAGTCATAATTTCAGTTTCTCTAGTTTTCCACGGCAAGCTGGCGCGCTAAGCCATTATGCATTGAATTCTGATGACCATCGTGCTACCTTCCCCCATATAAGTACTGTTTCACGGCCTTCTCCGGTGCCACCGTGACCCAACTCGCCATATCCTCATAAGCCCCCACCGGCCCGATGTCGCTCGCCACGTCCGCCATGCCCCCGCCCGTCCGTGGTAGGCGACGCCGAAGGCGGTCACCGCCGGAACTAGTATTCAGTTTTTCACTGGAAGGCAGACGGAGGGAGGAGGCATTCTATCTGTCTTTAGATGGGAATGCGGAGATCGAGGAGTTGTTGGAGCGCAACCGCATGGCGGAGGAGCAGGAGTTGTTGGAGTGCGACCGCCTGGCGGAGGAGCAGCGTATCACCGATTTGAGCCGCAGGCAGGACATGGAGCAGCAGCGCACCGACGCTCTGAGTCACGAGCAGAGCGCCCACAACTGGGCCGACTACGTGGAGACCGGCGCCCGGAAAATAGCCCTGGAGGCTGTTGGGCACGCACGCGTTCGTGATGCCGTTTTTTACTACCAGCTCGTCAAGTAGGTTTCCCGCTTGGAAGCCGAAGCTTTGGTGGACCACGCCGGCATGGAAAGGGCCAACGCGCGCGAGCAACGTGCCCTATCGTACCTCTTGCAAGTCCGAGGCGAGGCGTAGGACGCCGGTGCCGGTATTTAGCGTGTACCATAGATGGCGGCCGGCATTGTTTAGTTAGCAAAGAGTAAGTTAGTACTTGTACTCTACTAGAGTATTAGTGGGAGTAGATAGTTAACTTGGCTATGATGGTTGTCAACGTGGAAGTTCAATACTCTACATGTGGATCAGACCTGTTACTTTGCTCTGAATGTTGAACTTTCCGTTTGAACATATGGAATGGGCTGTTATTTTTCTAAATGGGTTGTATTTGTCCTCCACGGGTTTAAAGGCTGACTTGTGGGCCTAGCAAGTTGATGCGTACACAATCAGGAGATGATTGTACGTGGAGAGGATGAGAGCAGGGACCCGCCAAGGTCATGGTAGTACGCAAGCAAGTGCCACCTTATTTCAAGCCAATAAAAAATGGCTCCTCCTTGTGGATTTCTGACATCTGGGTCCCAAGCCATTATCAACGTAGTCAATAAACGAGAGAATTGCACAACGAGCGACTGACACCAGGGACCCAGCAGCTTGCCCAGTTATTTTTGTTTTGGGTTAATTTTATAAATGCCACTCCAAATCTGGTGTATCCGAGAAATGCCACTGCAATTTCCAAACTTTGAAAAATGCCATTTCATGCCATTTATAGTGGCATTTTTCAAAGTCTAGAGTGGCGTTTTTCAAAGTTTGCAAACTACAGTGGCATTTTTCAAAGTTTGCAAAAATTGGAGTGGCATTTTTCAAAGTTTGCAAACTGAAGTGGCATTTTATGAATCGCCATAATTGGAGTGGCATTTATCTAATTTGTTTTTGAGATGGAAGCAGGGTGTCAACTAGGCTGTGTGGGACACTCTGGCCTGTCTAGAAAGCCTTTTCTTTTATGTTTACCACAAAATAGCCCAGTAGTTTTTTTTCTTTCTGAAAATGGCTAGCCCAGTTTTTTTGTGATTTGTCAAGTAAGTCGCTTTATCAGGCCTGTTGGGCTGCAAATCTTTCCCGATGAGGAGAGCTTCATTCGGCTGGCCGATAAAATGGCCTATCAGTAATGAGAAATGGGTTGTACATTTTTAAAACACATCAAACCGGAAATTAGTTTCAAATATCTTTTTTTCATTTCGAGATTTTAAATTGCATTGATTTTTATGCATGGAAAATTTATTGGATTTTATATTGATATACATTTATTTTTAAAATCAGCCTGAATGTGGCTTGAAATTTTGGGATTAAAAATAGTTGAGACCGCACCGACATATGCAAAATTTCGTATAATTTTTTAACCGTGGCTACAATATGGGTTGTAATGCTAACAAAAAGAATATGGGCTTCAAAAAAACCCGTAAGAATGAGCAAATGGGCTGTAAATTATTTGAAATAATGACAGATGGGATGTATGGTGTTTTCCACAGATTTGAGGCTTTCCACAGATGGCATGTGTACTGTTGGATGTCCATCCAACGACCGTCGTGCTTCTTCAATCTTTGTTGTTCCTGCTCCAGCATCTCAAACAAGCGTCGGCGGGACTGCCTGCTCCCTCCTCCCCGCGGCCGGTTGTGCTGTCGTGCATGCCTCACCGCCCCATCGTACTCCCATCGCTGGCCTAGCCATCCCTCTACTCACCCATAGTCCCACACCTGCTGTTATTCTCTAGCGATGGCAGACGAACCAGTAAACCCTCGTACAGTCGTACTCCCCTCCGCGTGAGAAACAACTGTCGAGTCTTCCCTGCCTCCATGTCGTTCCCTTCCTAGGCCTCGTCGTCGTCCATCGCCCTGGTGCTCTCGGCGTGGCGTGGTCAACGTGGTCAACGACCAACATGCATCTGAAGTAGACTGTACGTGGAGAGGCTGATAGCTGGGTCCACGGCTGCACGCAAGGAAATGCCTCCTTATTACGCGCAATATAATGATTCCTCCACCTGACATCTGGGACCCACCGAAAAGGCCTCTGTTTTTCGTGAAAAAAACGTTACCGCCGCTGACAGCTTGGACTCACCAGCTATATCTTCGCACGCAAGGAAGTTCCTCCTTATTACGCACAAAAAAATGAATACTGCCCCTGCTAGCTGGGACCCAGTATAGTGGGCCTACTAAGTTGACGGGGACGAAGGGCTTTGTCAACTTAGTTAATATGCACGATTCTAGCTCGACTGACCGTATGATGTCCATCCAACGGCCGTACTGCTTCTTCAACCTCTGGTTTTCTTGCTCCAGCCGCCAAAAGCAGCGCCGATCGTGCCACCTGCTCCTACCTCCCGTGGTCGGCTATGCTGCCGTGGAGGCCTTACCGCCCCCATACTACTCCCACCGCTAGCTAGGCCATCCCTCCACTCCACTAACCCACAACCCCTGTTATTCTGCAGCGACGGCAGCGTAGCCGAACTAGTGAACCCTCATACTCCTCTCTGCGTGGTCATCCACTGCCGCGTCTTCCCCGGCTCCGCGTCGTCCCCTTCCTAGGCCTCGCCATTGTCCACCGTCGTGGCCCTCGGTGCGGTGTGGTCAATGTGGTCAATGTCCGAATTGAATCGGCCGAATACTGTACGTGGAGAGGCTGACAGTTGGGTCGACGGTAGCCGCAAGGAACTGCCTCCTTATTACGCGGCAAATAATTATTCCTCCACCTAACAGCAGGGACCCACCGGACGGGCCACAAGTATTTCGCGAAAAAAACGTTTGCCCCTGACTGCTAGGACCCACCTGACGGACCACCGTATTTCACGAAAAAAATGTTCCCCGTGCTTTCAGCTCGGACCCACCGGAAGTGCCTCCTTATTACGCACAAAAAAATGAATACCCCCTGCTAGCTGGGACCCATCTTGGTGGGAGGCTGACTTGTGGGCCTACTAAGTTGACGGGGACGGAGGGCTTTGTCAACTTAGTCAACATAAACTATTCTAGCTCTAGTGACCGTACGATGTCCATCCGACGACCGTAGTGCTTCTTCAACCTCTGGTCTTCTTGCTCCAGCCACCCAAAGCAGTGTCAATCGTGCTGCATGCTCCTGCCTCCCGTGGCCGGATGTGCTGCCGCGGAGGCCTCACCGCCCCCTACTATTCTCACTTCTGGCCAGGCCCTGCGGCGACGGCAGCTTCACACCGCAGCCGAACCAGTGATCCCTCGTACTCCTCTCCGCGCGGGCTTCCACTGCCGCGTCTTCCTCGGCTCCCCGTCGTCCCCTTCCTAGGCCTCGCCGTCGTCCACCGCCCTGGTGCTCTCGGCCCGGCGTGGTCAACATGGTCAAGGAATGACTTCCATCGGACGTGGACTGTACATGCAGAGGCTGACACCTGGGTCCACGGCCGCAGCAAGGAAGTGCCTCATTATTACGCGGAAAATAATTATTCCTCCACCTGACAGCAGGGACCCATTGGACGGGCCACCTTATTTCACGAAAAAAAATTCCCCCTGACTGCTGGGAGCCACTAGCAACATCTTTGCACGCAAGGAAGTGCGTCCGGGCAAAAAAAATGATTCGCCCCCTCACTGCTGGGACCCACCAGCTACATCTTCGCACGCAAGAAAGTGCCTAATAGTCAGGACCCACCTGGTTGAAGCATACATCGCGTTGTCATTCTGGTCGCAAACGTGTATGTACATATATACTGGTCGATATAGAGGCGCACATCGTAGTAGAGGCGCGCACGTGTCGTAGTAGAGGCGCGCACATAGCATGTACACGTACGTACAGCGGCCAGGGTGCAAGAAAGAAAATACGGCCACGTACGTACATACGGGAAGGGTCTCGAACGCCTACTCGCGCATACGTAGATGGCTGGGTTGGAACGGAGAAACATCATCGTCGTCGTGTTCATGGGGAGCCAATCGGCTGGGTCAGAACAGAATGTGTGGTCGTGTTCATCGGGAGGGCTTGGATGGAACAGGCAATGGAAACGAGGCCTCGCGTACCACAGAACGGAGGAAATTGACCTCCTATGTTCGGAACGGGGTCCTGTTGATCGGGAGGGGTGTGGCGTACCGCAAAACGGAGGAAACGGACCTCCTACGGTCGAAACGGGGGTCCTGTTGATCCGGAGGGGTGTGGCGTACCGCACAACGGAGGAAACGGACCTCCTACGGTCGAAACGGGGGTCCTGTTGATCGAGAGGGGTGTGGCATACCGCAAAACGGACGAAACGGACCTCCTACGGTCGAAACGGGCTCCTGTTGATCGGGAGGGGTGTGGCATACCACAAAACGGATGAAACGGACTTGTGTTGGACCGCTACGGTCAAAATGGGGGTCCTGTTCATCGGGAGGGGTGTGGCGTACCGCAGAACGAGGCCCCACGGGATACTGTTCATCTCCACCGTCGACCTCCTCCAGCCTCCACGGGCTACCGTCGACCTCCTCCAGCCTCCACCTGCGACTGTTCATCCACGGGCTCCTATTCATCCAGCCTCCACCGCGCGCTACTCCACCGACTACTGTTCAACCACCCCTCTCCACGGGCTCCTGTCCAACGACCCCTCCATGGGCTACTGTTCATCCACCCCTCCATCATCTACTGTTCATCCAGCCCTCCACGGGGTCATCCTATTCATCCAGCCCTCCACGGGGTCCCGTTCATCCAGCCCCAACCGACTCGATCGATCGGGGACCTGTTCATCCAAAGGCAACGCCACGGGTCCTGTTCATCCACTCCCACCGCTCACTGTTAATCCAAACCCCACCGCAACGCTCACTGCTCATCCAGAGAGGCAGCATCGATCGGCTTCAGTTAGCAGCAGTAGCGAAGGAATCGATCGCTCGGGTTCAGCAACGCGTAGGTTGCAGTGCAATCACTCGTTTCAGTTAGATCCCAACGCCTCGCTTGGGTTCAGTTAGAGCCAACGCATCGCACACACACACGTACGTGTACGAGAGAGACGCGCATTGCTCGCCCCCGACCAACCACCGTAATCGGGAACTCCCCGAAATTTTCCTCGCCCTCGCTTCTACCACGGTTTTTTTCATCATGGACGGCCCAAAGAATGTCATGCAGCTGCGTCTCCGGCCCGCCCAGGATGAAAAGCCCGTTTTCTGTCATGATTTTTTGTCATAGAAGTAGGAGCCCACCACATCTATGATGATACCGGGTTTGTCACAATTATCGTCAAAGTGTCATATGTATGACATAAAAAAATTCGTTCGCCCTAAAATGTCACGGATGTGCATTTTTTGTAGTGCCTGCGACATAATCCATGACTCACCTCGCGTGTGCATGTATGAAGAGAAGGAAGCCGAACTAGATCGGCAGGACAACTTAGATGCCCTGGAGGAGGAGCGCTATGTTGCAAAAGCCCGTTCTGCATTCTATCAGCAACAGGCTCGAAGGTATCAAAGCAGAGAAGTATGGGCCAAAACCTATAACGTTGGCGAACTAGTTCTACGCCTACCGGAGAAGAAGAAGGACAAGCTCAAACCCAACTGGGAGGGTCCCTTCATCATTGAGAATGTTCTCACCGGAGGAGCGTACCGTCTGTGCACTACGTCTGATAACAGACTCGAGCCAAACCCATGGAACGCGGCCAGACTCCGAAGATTCTACGCCTAGTGCCAAACTCAGTGTTCGTCTCCTTACCTCCGCTCTTTCAATTATGTCCTCCTTTTTCATTTCTCGCCCTCTTTACCTTTTTCACATAAAGCCTTAAATAATGTACGGATGCTTTGATCGCTCCGGCCGCACTACTTGTGCTCTCTATACCTGGGGGCTTGCTATAAGGAAGTTAAATATAATTACTCTAATGGCTCAATGCCAACCACATATGCGTTTTTCTTCCCATATGTGCCTTTTCTTCACCATTATATGCATCGATATCACTTAAGTTTTGGCCAGGCTAGGTTGCCTGGCTCTTGTGTTTATGCCCTATGTTCCCGTTAATTCGGCTAGGGCATAAGGGGAGCACCTCTGTGATTGTTATTGTCGGTTAAGCCGGATGTGTACCTCAGACTGTGTGAAGCTGAAAGCTAGCGTTCTTAAGGGAATATTCGGTCGGTGAACAAAAATGTTTTCGTTTATTACAGCGTGAATCCCCAGATGTTTTGTTTCATGTGCTTCTGTTCGCAGTTCAGACATGCACATCGATGCATGCGTACCTAGGGTAAGGAACCCCTAATGGAACTATTCTCTCTGGAAGATGTTTCTTACTATCCATGTAATATAACATAACTAGTTGGGTACTTGTCTTTTCAAGCACTTATGACCCCTACACCTGGTTTCCATGCATACCCTGGATTTTCATAACTGAGCGGGTATTCGGATACACCTCGGACTGTCGGGTTCGGGGGCTGAAGCGAAAAGGTCCGCCATGAAAAATGATTTTCAATCCGGCTAGGGACTACATAGGTCCTTTGAATTACATAGTCACTTGGACTGGTTCTATTCTTCCTCTATACCATCCAACAGGCTGTCTAGCCTACAATCCTGTTGGGAATACTTTGCGGCTAATGCTACTTGGTCATATACCAGACTTCCGGGTATCTCTTGACCATCTGACCCCACCGGTCCGATTTCGGCCATATGGTTCGGGTCAGCCTTGGCGTATCGCGTCTTCGCCATGGCCCAAGCTTCCCTAGCACCTTGTTGGCAAGCTGATATCGCGCCGTTGTGCTCCTTTGAGCAACTCCACAAGCTCGCTCATGCCTCCTGGCAGGGAAGAGGACAGCCACAAGGCCTGGGCAATACCCTGCATCACCTGCCGAGCTCGCTCGTGCAGTTGTGAAAGATCTTGTAGCAAATCAACTACGGATCCAGGTATCTCCTCTCTAGGATGGCCCGTCAGCATACCTGCAGACATAACTCTGTTAATTAGCTTCCTTGCCGAACTGTTCTGCAACTCGTTTAAGCACTTACTATAAATGCCGCGTCGAAGCCTCCTATTCTCCTTTACAGAGTGAGCAAGCTAAACCCGAACATCTGCCAATTCGATGCTCAGACGAATATTGGCATCTTGGAGCTTATTTTTCTCTTGAATAGCATGCGTTAGCATGCGCTCCCCCGCCTTGAGCTGACTTCGCAGATGTGGCTCATTATCTTTCACGATCTTTGGATTCTCTCCGGGATTGTCTGCAGAATCTTTTGTTAGATTCCTCAAACATGCCGAATTCATAACTGGTATACGTCCTTATAAATTCCTTTATCAAGGTAAGTATTACTAGAAGAGGCCTTTTGGGACTCCTCTGCTCCGGCAACTGCGGACTTTAGCTGGGTCTTGCATTCCTCCAGCTCCTGAGATAAAAGGGTATTATTCTCTACAAGAACCAATACATACAATGATCCTTAAATTAGTTGTGCCAACTGTTTCAAGTCTCAGGGGCTACTACTACACATACTTATCAAATTTTCTTACCCGAATATCCTTCGCATACTGGTGCGTCGCTCTGGCAAGTCAATCTTGAGCAGCGCGAATATATGCGTCCCCGGAGTTGAAGGCATTGAAAGCCTCCTCAGAAAAAAATACCATTGTGGAGTATGGCCCGTCTGCGCCGGTGATTCATGGCATTCTCCACTTCGGAGTTTGTACCGGAAAACCTGTCCGCATCCTCTATAGGAGGACAATTCGGTGTTGCCCCCACGTCAGCCTCCACCCGTTAGTACGGTTCTGGAATCCGGCTGTTTGAGGCGTGGTCGGTAGGGTTTCCAGACATAGTACGGTGGCTGCTTTTTCTGCCAAGATATAATGAAAACTATTACATTTCAGCAAAATAATCGCGGGGCAAGTTTAATTTGTACCTCTGTCCAGGCGTCTCAATCCTAACCGCCTTCCTCTTAAGCCTGCCCGGCCTGGGTGCCCTTTGCTGATGAGCCCCCGCAGGCTCGGCACGGCGTCCTGATGGCCGTTTCTGTAAAAATACAACATATGCGCGAAAGGCATGGCATAATTCGGAAGTTAGGGCTCCGGCTTTACTTACATTGGACACTGGGAGCAGCCCGGGATAATCGGCATGGATGGCCACCAAGGCACCATCACGGCTTGCTTGATAGAATGTCCTGTCGACAAGCTCCATGGATACATCCGAATCTTCTTCAAGTCTAGGGTCGAGAGCCCGGCCAAGATCCTTTGGTTGTGGAGGTGGGCTGTTGAACTCTTCCACGGCCCTTCTCAGTTCCTGCTTTGAAAATAGAAGGATAAATGATTGGTGACAAAGGACACAAGGATGAACAGAGTCAAGTGAAGAATGACAGCTTACCCAGCTTGGGGGGTTGTACATGGAAAATCCATCCGGCGGCTTAGTGCGGAGGAACTCCTCTTCTTCCCCTTTGTATAAATCGGACAATATTCTTCCAGAGTGGTGGCGGAGTCCAGACCTTTACGACCACAGTGGGTGGCATCATATTCTCCGTTGAAGTGCCACATGGGTTTTCCCAGATATTGAAGTGGCTGCACCCCCCGCATTATGCATATTGACATGACTTCTATTATTGTCAATCCTAATTGGGCCAATATTTTCATCCTGCCCATCAGATAGAGGACTTCTCTGTTGTCTTCCCACTGGGGGCTCCGAGGGCACCAACTTTGGCATTTCTGTAGCGCGGCGTTGTTAAACTCAGGAAGGCCTGGCCGGAGTGGGTCCGGAAGGGGAACATCATCTACATAAAACCACTCTGAAGGCCAGTCTTCAGATGCCTTCTTTGGAGTGCCGGACAGGTATCCGGCCTGGGCGACGCGCCATATTTCGGCTCCGCCCACTTGATATATGGATCGCTCCTGATTGCGAGGGACGAGGCAGAATAGCCTCTTCCATAACTCGAAATGAGCTTCGCAGCCCAGGAATAGCTCGCGGAAGGCAACATACCCTGTGATGTGCAGTATGGAGGCGGGAGTGAAGTTATGCAGCTGGAGGCCGTAGAACTCCAGGAGCCCGCGGAGGAATGGGTGGATTGGAAACCCAAGCCCTCACAGCAAATATGGGACAAGGCATATCCGCTCCCCTCTAGATGGGTTTGCAAAGATCTCCACATGCTCCCCGCCGTTATAGGTGGCTAGTCCGGCTCGGACGGAGACCATATATGCAGGTGGAAGGAACCCTTGGGTCTGCAACTCCACTAAACGGCTATGGGGGATAGAACACTTTTTCAAATCACCCAGCGCAGAGCTACAGGAGCAAAAGGAGGAGCTGCGATGACCGGCCATGATAGCATGGTTTCCCGGACGCGCTCTGGTGAATGCTTGCTGGGGGAAAGATGGTGAGATTTGGATCTGAGGATCCCCGTCAATTCAAATAGATGGTTCGCTTACAGGGTCAGGGTGGCAAATGTAAAAAAGCCCCGGCTCCTCGTATTCGCTCAACACATGGAGCTAGTCATTATTGAAGCACAAAAGCCGAGGAGTACAACATTAATGGGAAGCCGGACACTGTTCGCTACGACAGGTACTCTGGGTTTGGAGAAGAACCCGCCTTGCAATGTCGAAGACAATCTGCGCACCAGATGCATCGTCATTGAAGCCTGGTTCGAGGGCTACTGAGAGATTCCTGGATTAGGGGGTATCCGGACAGCCGGACTATATACTTTGGCTAGACTGTTGGACTATGAAGATACAAGATTGAAGACTTCGTCCCGTGTCCGAATGGGACTCTCATTTGCGTGGAAGGCGAGCTTGGTGATTCAGATGATAGATCTCCTTCTCTATAACCGACTCTGTGTAACCCTAGCCCCCTCCGGTGTCTATATAAACCGGAGGGTTTAGTCCGTAGGACAAGAACAATCATAATCATAGGCTAGCTCCTAGGGTTTAGCCTCTACGATCTTGTGGTAGATCAACTCTTGTAATACTCATATCATCAAGATCAATCAAGCAGGAAGTAGGGTATTACCTCCATTGAGAGGGCCCAAACCTGGGTAAACATTGTGTCCCCAGTCTCCTGTTACCATTAGCCTTAGATGCACAGTTCGGGACCCCCTACCCGAGATCCGCCGGTTTTGACACCGACAGTCGGCATGCATAGAGGGTACGCGGATGGCCCTCGCCCGCGTTAAGATGTACTGGGCGGAGGGAGGCCACCGGTATTGCAACACAGGGTCCGCCCGGGGGCCAGGACCTGCCGGAGCACTATTTTGAAGAGGTCTTAGAAGGTGCCTGCCTGATAGAGGCTCAGTGCTCAAAGACTACCATGTTTGAATGATATACATCTGAATTGTAAAGACAATGCTTTTGATAATAAAGGCTATATTTATACTTTTGCCCCTAAAGTATTTTGGTGCCTCCTGTGCGGCCGTTTATGCATATATGTATATAACCTGAAAGATTGCAGTCGTCGGCTTCTACCCCTTTGCGAATAACACGTGGGTGTTCGGCAAAAGCACGTAGTCACACTTGATCCAACGTCTTGGTCCATTTAAGGAGGTGATAGTGCGGCGAACAAGGCAATCGGACTATAAAGCTTTAACACTTTCAGTTAGCCATAGGAGTTTGACGGTGGGGCTACTACATAGCCCCTGGTATGTCTGCGTTTTATCCGAATACGGTGCGTTTACATACGTGCGCGGAAAACCGGTCCTTCATTAATGCGGAGGAATCTCGAGGATTCCGTTGAGTCATTGAGTGGTTCACCAGTCTCTCGTTGTATCATGATAGTCAATTTTCGGCTTTCTCTACTAAGGTGCTCGTCCGGATGAACCAGGGCATAATCGAAGTAGTTCTCCCTTTGCTTCCTTAGCCGATGGTGCAGAACGTAAGGTAGAAAAACACGGGAGCCGGGCAAACCCAACATTTGACCAAAGACATGATTCGGAGCTAATGCATATAGGGCCAAACTCGCGACACCGAACACTCCCAAAGGTATTCGGACTTTACAATATATACCGGGCTGAATTGCAGCCACTGGTAATAAAACCCTGGATTTCAAGGTACAAGTCTATTTGGCGTGTCAAAAGAGCACCTGTGGTGAGAACATAGATCTCCAAAGCACACCGGCTGCTGCTTTTTAATCTTAAATACGGCGAGTTATAAGCTCACCGATAACGCCGACATCCTTATGGGTCATTATAAGAGTCGGGGGGATATGAAAACAACAAAAGATAATAAAAAAGGTTTACGTAGGGGCTTAATCTAAAAAGAAACCTTAGAATGGGGCCCTGCTGCACGTCTGCGCCTTTATCTCCGTTGCGCTTGTGTCCTTGAGGGGTAAAGAGTGGTGGCCACCTCAAACAAAAAAACCAGGTGACAGGATTTGGTGTGACCGTGAGTAGAATTGGGTTGTTTTAATGAACCATGAAGATATAATTTTTGAGTCCCAATAGGGTCAAGCCGAACTATGGACCTTTTTATATGCGTGCGGCCCCACACACACCACACAAGGAGTTTGGAAGCCCTTTTTTACATATACAGGGAGACATGTACAGTCTTATTGTGGTATGTTTTTGTGGGAGTATAGCTGCTAATCAAGCTCAGGTTTATCTGAGCTGCTACACCTAGGTGTGCACTGAACACATCTAACTGCGTCCGCGGTTTCGAAAACTAATGAGTCGACCGTTTTGCAGAGATTACTCCATGATTCGGCTGCTAGAGCCGCGACGTATTCTTCCGTACGAAGGGAACGCTCCGTGTTTCCGCACATTGTGATAACGCCACGTGGACCGAGCATCTTAGGTTTAAGATAAGCGTAATGCGGGACTGCATTGAAGTGGGCGAATGCCGTTCTTCCAAGTAGTGCATGGTAACCGCTTCGAAACGGAGAAATATCGAAGATTAGTTCTTTGCTTTGAAAGTTATCGGGAAAACCGAATACAACTTCCAACGTCAGGGAGCCAGTGCTTCGGGCCTCTGCGCCTGGTATCACTCCTTTAAATGTAGTGCTGCTTTGCTTAATTCTTGACGGGTCTATCCGCATCTTGCAGACAGTGTCCTGATATATTAGGTTGAGACTACTACCGCCGTCCATGAGGACTCGGGTGAGGTGGTATCCATAGATTATCGGGTCGAGCACTAAGGCGGCCGAGCCCCCATGACAGATACTAGTCGGATGGTCCCTGCGATCAAAAGTGATCGGACAGGCCGACCATGGGTTGAATTTGGGGATGATGGGCTCTATAGCGTATACTTCTCGGAGTGTGTGTAAATCATATGAGTGGCGTAAATCATATTCGTTTATTTAACCTCTGGTGGGAATTTTTTCTGTCCCCCTGTGTTCGGCTGGCGGGATTCATCCTCGTCTTCACTTAGCGGCCCCTTCCCCTTGTGTTTGGCATTGAGGTTGTCGGCCTGTCTAAAGACCCAACATTCTCTATTGGTGTGGTTAGATGGCTTATCGGGGGTGCCATGAATCTGGCAGGACCTGTCGAGGATTTTGTCTAAGCTGGATGGACCTTCTCTACTGCCTTTAAATGTATTTTTCCATTGACCGGGTTTGGAGCCCCGGAATCCAGTGTTTACCGCTGTATTTTCTAGGCTATCTTCATTGCTCCAACGTTTGTTTTTATTATGTTGTGGTTTTCCATTGCCATCCCTGATTTCGGATGTGCCTGGGTCGCTGGTGCTGCTACGGTCCAACCACCTATCCTCACCTACACAAAAGCGGGTCATGAGGGTGGTTCGGGCTGCCATTGTCCTGGGCTTTTCTTGGCCGAGGTGTCTGGTAAGCCATTCATCCCGGATACTGTGCTTGAAAGCTTCTAAAGCTTCGGTGTCCGGACAGTCAACGATTTAGTTTTTCTTGGTCAGAAATCTGTTCCAAAGCTTACGGGCGGACTCTCCGGGTTGTTGTCTTATATGACTTAGATCCTCTGCATCCGGAGGTCGGACATAAGTCCCTTGAAAATATGCCCTAAAAGCTTCCTCGAGCTCCTCCCAGCTTCCGATAGATTTTCGGGGAGGCTTTTCAGCCAGTGCCGAGCTGGTCCCTTGAGCTTGAGGGGTAAGTACTTGATGGCGTGGAGATTGTCTCCGCATGCCATGTGAATATGAAGAATAAAGTCCTCTATCCAGACTGCAGGGTCTGTCGTTCCATCGAATGCCTTAATGTTCACGGGTTTAAACCATACTGGAAATTCGTGGTCCAGCACCTCATCGGTGAAGCATAGGGGGTGTGCAGCGCCCCTGTATTTGGTTATGTCGTGGCTTGAGTCCGACGGTTGTAGTGTTCGGTGTTTGTTCCGAACTAGGGAGCGGCCGGGATATTTGTGTTGGTAGTCGCGACCCTGCGTGGGAGCGCGTTCTCAAGATCCGTAGATGGACATTGTTATTCCAGCCCTTTTGTACAGGTCTTCACGTAAATCGTGTTGCTGTTTCCGGGTTGCTACCTTCCTTTCTTCAAGGAGCGCGGGTGTAGATTTGTGTGCGGCATTGTTAGCTACTCTGTCTCGACCACGAGTTGGTCAGTCCTGTTGGTCGTCCATACAGTTATTCAGCGGTATGGGCTTTATAGCCTCATCGTCGAATTTGGGTAGTAGTTTATGTTTGGGATAGCTCTTTGTTTGGCGATTGTCGCCGTGTTTTTCCTTAGTGTCAAGCACTTCATTCCATCTGTCATCAAGCATATCCTGTGCGGCTTTAAGCCGTTGCTTCTGCTTATTCAAGCTCCTTGCAGTGGCTATAAGTCTCCGCTGGAGGCGTTCTCGTTCCACTTGTGTATCGGGGATGATGAATGCATCGTCATCCAGACTGTCCTCCTCTTCGGAGACAGGCTGATAAGTGTTGTCTTCGGCATTGCTGTGATTGGACAGCGGCCCCGGACTATGTTCAGCATCTTCCTGCTCGACCTGCCTGTATTTGGGGTATTGTCGCCTGTGCCAGTATCGCTATTTTTTCTGTGGCATGGTTTAGAGCAGCGCCACTGACGTCAGCGCTTCAGCTGCTTCTCAGGAGGCTTATCCTCAACTGGGTCCTTTTTGTCATCGCCATTGTTGTCTTTAGGTGTATCCACCATATATATGTCGTAGGATGAGGTTGTTGTCCAGCGCCCTGTGGGCGGTGGTTCATCCTCTTCTCCCGCATCATCGTCCATATCGTCGATGTCTTCGGAGTCAAAGTCAAGCATGTCGGTTAAGTCATCAACAGTGGCTATCAAGTGGGTGGTGGGTGGGTGACAAAATCCTTTGTCATCTACTTCCCACACGAGCCGGACATAGTTCGGCCGAGAGTCTCCTGACAAGGAGAGTGATTTTAAAGAGTTCAACACATCGCCCAAGGGCGAATGTTGAAAGATGTCCGCGGAGGTAAGCTCCAAGATCGCCGCCCAATCAGATCTGACGGGCGCGGGTGTACGCGGTTCAGAACCTATATCAGGAGATGAGCCCGAGGGTCCAATGGCATAGGCCTCGTTAGAGGTTGAGTCTATGTTCGGCTCAAGCGTCGTAGAGTGTGTGGCTTCCGTGGTGGGGTCCAGCCCCCCGTCCGCGAATGGCACGATCTATTCTGGATCTAGGGCCAAGACAGTCACATACGTTGTCTCCTGAGCATAGTCCGATGACAGATTTAAGTCATGTTCATGGTGGCTGTAGGGAGCGGCTGTCGTGGGTTCGAATCCGTTGAAGACCAAGTCTCCGAGGATGTCGGCGATGTAATTCGAACTTCCAGACCTGACCTAATGGCCAGGGGTGTAGCTATCGATCTGCTCCAGATGGCCAGGCGTGTTGGCCCGCGGTGCAAAGCCATCGAGTACAAAGATCTGTCCGAGTAGAAAAGTCTTGCCTTGGACTGCATCATTGTAGATGATTGAGGGAGACATCAAGCCTTACGATGATGACATAGTGGAACTCTCAATAAAAGCACCAATGTCAGTGTCAAAACCGGTGGATCTCGGGTAGGGGGTCCCGAACTGTAAGGCTAATGGTAACAGGAGGCAGGGGACACAATGTTTAGCCAGGTTAGGGCCCTCTCTATGGAGGTAATAGCCTACTTCCTGCTTGATTGATCTTGATGATATGAGTATTACAAGAGTTGATCTACCACGAGATCGAGGAGGCTAACCCTAGAAGCTAGCCTATGATTATCATTGTCCTTGTCCTACGGACTAAACCCTCCAGTTTATATAGACACCGGAGGGGGCTAGGGTTACACAGAGTCGGTTACAGAGAAGGAAATCTACATATCCGAATCGCCAAGCTTGCCTTCCACACAAAGGGGAGTCCCATCCGGACATGGGACGAAGTCTTCTATCTTGTATCTTCATAGTCCAACAGTCTGACAAAGTATATAGTCTGGATGTTCGAGGACCCCCTAATCCAGGACTCCCTCAAGAGTCGGTGCATCCTCTTGTTTTCGAGCGTCCAGTAGGGACAGGCGGATAGCTGCCATGCCCGCTCCTGACCAGCCTAGCCCACCCAAAGCCCCTCCATCGCCCGCGTATGCTTCCAGCCCGAAACGGTTAGTGCCGCTCCAAAGAATCGGTGCCGCATTCATGCCCGGCCAGAGCGGAAGCGACCTCTCACTGGCGCCTGCGTTGAAGGGAGAAGCGGATTCAAGAGTGATGGTTGCTTCGTCCGTCCAACTTACTGCTGGGTCTATGTGATTTCACGGCTCATTGGTCATTATTACTAAGGTGGTAGGACTGCTGGATGTCCCACGCTTTCTGCGAAAGGAGGTACTACTAGATTACAATTTTCTCCATTCTCACAGCGGAGGAGTGCAAGAGCAGTGAAAACACGCAGGCTCAGTGATTACATGGCCCACCTCACACTATCACCATATTTTCTGGACACCATGCGACACCTAACACTTTACATAGTATTCCCTCCGTTCCTAAATAAGTCTTTGTAGAGATTCCACTAGGTGGACTACATACAAAACAAAATGAATGAATCTAAACTTAAAATGCATCTATATACATCCATATGTGGTTCATGGTGAAATCTCTACAAAGACTTATATTTAGGAACGGAGGAAGTACTAGTATAGAACATACTTTAATTTATCAGCGAGATAGTACAATGCTATGAAGTTTCCAGCTTCTGTTACATGTATGTTGCGTCCAAGGTTGCCCGTTGCAACATTTCATCAAATACAAAGGAGACTAACATGCATGTTATTGCATCTTAATGATTGACAGATCATAGCAAATATGTACTCCCTCCGTTCCAAAATAAGTGTCTCAACTTTATGCAAACTTTAGTACAAAGTTGTACTACTACTAAACTTGACACTTATTTTGGAACAGAGGCAGCTAAAGAAAACAATGAAGACCCATGATGCTCAATCTTCTATCATGAGGTCAATCACTTTCAGCTGTCAGCAGAATCATGATGTTCAGAAGCGCCTCATCATCTCCAAGAATCAGCTCAAGCAACGCCTCCATAACCGTGGGAGTCCCGTGAGTGACGATGATCCTATTCCCGCGGCTCCGTCCACTTCTACCTTCGGTTTTCCCTCTCGTGATGAGTATCCTGAGTTCTTTGATGATCTTGATGACATTCGCCAGGTGTGACCGAGTGCGTTTAGTTCTTCGCCCCTTTTTACTTGTTGCTGTCGAAGGGGGAGAAGTAGTATCTTAGTATGGTCGTACTTGATGTATTAGCTATTTGTGTTAGCCCTACTATTGTTCGAACTTGTTATGTTGCTACCTATGATATTATCTTGATCATGTGAGACTATGTTGTTATCTTATTATCTTGATCATGTGAGACTATGTTGTTATCTTATTATTCTTGATCATGTGAGACTATGTTGTTACCTTGTGGGTATGGTTTTTTTTAGTCTATGGTTTTTTTAGTCCATGTGTTATGGTGGTTTCATATGTGAATGCCTCTCTCATATATATCTCCTGGAGATACATATGCATCCTAACATATTCATCTCATGCTCACAATGAGGGGGAGCCAAATACAAATAGAAACATCAACATACTTTGTATTCTTGCTCTCATGTTTGTCAATGTTGAGACTATTTATTACAACTGTGATACTACATGTGTGATTGTCATCAACAAACAAAAAGGGGGAGACTGAAAGAGAAATCATGCCTTTACATCATGTTTTGGTGTTGATGACAATATACATGTAGGGGACTACCAATGGTTGTTAAGTAAATCTCAGGTGTTAGTCCCCGGTTCATCGAAGTGTGTGGATCAAGAGCATACGAAGTGATTTTACTCAAGGATGAAGTATCAAAATTGATTTCAAAATTTTTCCATGAGTATAGGATCCTGCACTATTAAGAGGGGATCGATAGGGTTAGTTTAAGGCTTGCTCATTCCACAAACATCTGTTCCAAATATGCTATTGTTCCATTTTTATATTCTCTGGTATGGTTCTGTCTCTGGCCTGCCGGATGTCCGGGCTTGACCTCGGATGTCTGGGCTGACGGCGGATATCCGCCCTGCAGGCCGGATATCCGGTCCTTGCTATCCAAAATGCACTTGTGCTGGTGCTATTTTCCGGATTTCCGGCCCTCTATGCCGGATGTCCGGGCCCTCCATGCCGCGCCGGATGTCTGGGCCCTATCCCGGATGTCCGGCCTCTGCTACCCGTGGAACAACTGAGGTTCTGTAACCCCTTAGTGATCGCGCCGGATGTACGGCCATCTGCCGGATGTCCGGGCCTTCCTGATATACCGGATGTCTGGGCTTGGCCCCCGGATGTCCGGCCCCTCTGTTTTTTGATCTTCTTCTGCCTTGTTCCTTGAGTGCCTTTGCCATTCCGGATTTCCGGCCCCTAGCCCGGTTGTCCGGCCTGCCCATTCACTTACACTACAACGGCCACATTTGTGCTCACACCATATATATCCCTTCTCCCCCCACGGAGAGGGCTGACGACTCACTTTGAACAAGCCCTAGAACACATTTCTCTCTCTCTCTCACTCCTCCACACCAAATCTTAGATCCCCATGGGATTTGAGAGCACTTGAGAGAAGTTGTCCAATCAAGTGATAGATCCACTCCTTCTCCTTCTTTGCACCAAAGGAATTCGTGATTTGAGCAAGTCTTGAGATTTCCCCCATCGTTCTTGTTACTCTTGGAGGTTGGAGACTCCTAGGCAGTAGGAGTCTTCCGGAGAGGAATCGAACTTTGTGATTACCCCCGGAAAAGTTTGTGAGGGTATGGAGACCACCCCAAGGTCTACCACTAGTGGTTGAGAAACGCCTCTGTGGTGTTGTCTCAAAGGGAGAATAGGGTGAGCCTTCGTGGCGTTGGTGTGTCTTCGTGGTAACATCCACCTCTCTAACGGTGACTAGCTTCCCTCCAAGGATGTGAACATCGGCATACATCCTCATCTCCCGAAGTTGCGGTTATTCCTAACCTAAAATTTCTACTTGTGGTTACTTGTCTCTTTGCACTTACTTATACCATATTTTGATTGTTTACTTACATGCTAGTGTTACATGCTTAGTACTTAGTACTCACTTGCAATTGTTAGGCTCGCCTTCTTATTCCGCATTATTGCCTAAAATTTCTAAGTAATAATCAAAATTTGTAATTGTACCTATTCACCCCCACCCCCTCTAGGTCCATCTCGATCCTTTCAATTGGTATCAGAGCCTCGTGCTCTATTCTTGTGGCTTAACCGCCCTAGAGCGAGATGAACCCGGATGGGACTCCCCTGGTTGCAGATCCGATGGATAAAGGCGAGACTTCTTCTGAAGTCAAGACCTTTACGTCTGAGGATCTGGAACGGACCTTGCTAAGAAAAAAGAGGAGCATGATGCTTCTCTTGAGGCCTTGGTCCAAATGATATTAGCCACATTGTCCACGATGCTGGCATCACTCTCGGGTGGTGTGGCTTCGAGACCAAGTGTGCCTGCTTCGTCACTTGGTCAACAACCTCCTATCAATGAACACGCCAGTGTTCCTTGGCTTTATGCAAGTCCTCAGGTTGAGAAACCAAGATATAATCCTCAAGGCAAACCTCCTTTACTTAGTGCCACTTCCGATTTTGCCTTGTGGAGTTGCTATGCATGATCATCTTCGACATGGAAATGATGAGATGCTGGAGATCATGGAGTATGGTTATCATGTGGTTGATCCAAAGAACCCTACACCAAGAGAAATTTATGACAAGAATCTCAATGACAATGCAATCATGTGTATAAGGAGATGTATGGATTATAAGCAAAGGAGACCGTTCATACACATCACAAGTGCCAAGGAACTATGGGAAAGTATTATAAGATCCAAGACTGGCACCTCTACCCTCCGGAGTGCTCAATATGAAATTGCCAAGGGGCAATTGCAAAACTTTTGTATGGAGAAAGGTGAAACCCCCAATCAACTCCTTGAGCGTCTCATGACTCTGACTGCCGACATTGAGTCATGTGAGTGTGACAAGCCACAAGATGGATTCAACATGACTAAGAGATTCCTTGTGGATAAGTTGCTTCATGCTCTTGCCCCATATCACCAGCAAATAGTGTGGGACATAAGACAACACCATGCCTTCAAGGAAATGACTACAGATGACATCATATCCACCTTCCAACTATTTGAAGAGTCAAAGGCTAGTGCCAAAAAACATCTTGCAATGCATGGTACTCCATCATCAAAGATCAATCTTGCATTGAAGGCCAGGCATGTATGTGAAGATGAGCAAAGTGAAGAAGAAGAAGAAGATGATGATGATGATGAAGATGGTGATGAGATTGAATCCGGTGAGGGCCCTTCATATGAAGACATGGCTCTCTTTGTCAAGAAGTTTAGCACGAGAAAATTCAAGGGAAGATTTCAAAAGAAGAAAGTAAGAAAATGCTACAACTATGAAGAAACCAACCATTTCTCAAACGAGTGTCCCTATGAGAAGAGAGAAGATAAATCAAGGTTTCCCAAGACCTTTCCCAAGAAGAAGTTGCCAAATACTTTGAACTCCAAGCTTAAGAAGAGAGATGTGAAAGCAATGGTTGCTCAAGAAGAATCCGATCCGGATGATGTTAGTGGTGTTGCCGGAGTTGCTCAAGACTCTCAAAACACTTTGAGGTTAGTAAACAAGAGTGGTGATGTGGTCACCTACAACTACATGAAAGACTATAAGGGCAATGCTCACAAGTGCCTAATGGCAAAGGCTGTGGTAGAAGATGGAGAGGACCAAAGTTCTCCTGACAAGGTCAAGGTAACTCCATGATCAAATCCTCCTCTTTTCACTCCTTCTACTCCTAGTGATGAGTATCTTGATGCGGAGGATAGTTATGAGGATGATGATCTAGATGATCCTATGCTTGCTAAACTTAATAAGTTAATGTGGTCCCTCAAAGGAAAGAAGCTCACTATGTTTCGTATGCTTATGGAGATGGTGAGTAAGCACACCATCACCATTAAGGAACTCAAAACCCTCATCACCGAGGAAAAGGAAAAATGTGAAATCCTTGAGCGGAAAGTCCAATATGAGGAAGCATGAAATGATGAACTATGCTTAAAAATTGGTGCAAATATTGATGTTCATACTAATGATCTTGCCTCCTTGAAAAAGGCTATTGACTCTTGTGAAGAGTTGATGAATGATAAAAGTAAGCTTGTGAAGTCTCATGCTTCTCTTTTTAAGGATTGTGAGCTTCTATCTGTGTCCCTCAAGACTAAGGAAGAAGAGATCACCCTTCTTACAAGGAGTTTTGAGATGCTCAAACTTACCTATCTTGAAACTCTAGCCAAGGCTTACTCTTCTCCTATTATCAATGTTGATGCTTGTACTACTAACTCTAGTAGTGATCTAGCATCTATTCTTGAGGAAAATAGCTTTCTCAAGGCTCAAATCGAGAAAGGTCTCATGACATGTGCTCAAGGGTAAAACAACCTTAATGAGATATTAAGCCAACACAATGAGGTGTTTGCCAAAGATGGACTAGGGTTTGACCCAAGCACAAGTAAGAAGAAGACGTCCTCTCAAAAGTGCATAACCCCTCTAAAGGAAACATTTGTGCGAGAAGGGCACAAGGAGAAAGGTAAGGTTCTTAGTGGGAAGGCCACAAGGGGCATGCCCACTCTCAGCAAACCAAAAGAGTTCATGCCTCCATCCTATGTACTTCGTAAAACTAAGGATGGAGAAGTTTATGAAAAATTTGTTGGTCCTCGAACTGCATTCCGGTTCTATGCTATTTGGGTCCCTAAGACCCTTGTGACTAACTTGAGAGGTCCCATTGCAAAATGGGTGCCTCTAACCAAGTCTTAATTGTGTGTTAGTTGCCTTCTCCGGTGGAGTGAAATGGGTGATTGATAGTGGATGTACAAATCATATGACCGGAGATAGAAAATTGCTCTACGATTTTATGGAAGCTATTCAACCATTCATGAGCATTATGTTTGGTGGAGGTTCAAAAAAACAGGTACTCGGGTTGGGTAAGGTGGCTATCACAAATGACATGTCTCTTGCAAATGTCATGCTTGTCCAATCCCTTAAATACCATTTGCTTTCTGTTCGCCAATTGGCTTCTGTTGGTTATGATACACTCTTTGGACTAATGGATGTGAAAGTATTTAAGAGATATACTCTTGAAGTGGCCTTTGTTGGAGAGTTGGATGGCAACCTTTACACGGTTGATTTCTCAAAAGAGAGCACATTCCATGCAACTTGTCTAATGGCCAAGTCCGACAAGGGGTTGCTATGGCATCGCCGGCTAGCCCATGTCGGCATGAGAAATCTTCAAGATCTCTTAAAGGGGGATCACATCCTTGGACTAACCAATGTCTCTTTTGAGAAAGACCGTGTGTGTAGTGCATGCATAGCCGGGAAGCAACATCAATCAAAGCACCCACCCAAGAACATTGTGTCTACTTCAAGGCCCCTGGAGCTCCTTCATGTGGATCTTTTTGGGCCTCCTTCATGGGATAGTCTTGGTGGGAAAAAGTATGGACTTGTCATTGTTGATGATTACTCAAGATATACATGGGTGTTTTTCCTCAAGTCCTAGGACGAGACAAAGATCACCTTCATTGATTTTTCCAAGCAAGCACAACACAAGTTTGACAAAGAGATCTTGGAAATAAGAAGTGACAATGGCTCTGAGTTCAAGAACTATACCTTGGAAGAATTCCTTAGTGATGAAGGGATTGAGCATCAATATTCAGCTCCATACACTCCTCGGCAAAATGGTGTAGCCGAAAGGAAGAACCGTACACTTGTGGAGATGGCAAGGTCCATGTTGGATGAATACAAGTCACCACATAGTTTTTGGGCCGAAGCTATCAACACTGCATGCCATGCATCAAACCGGCTCTTCCTCCGTACTATATTGGAAAAGACTCCTATGAGCTCCTATCTGGGAACAAGCCAAATGTCAAGTACTTTCGTGTATTTGGGTGCAAATGTTTCATCCTCAACAAAAGACAACGGTTAGGAAAGTTTTAATCCAAAACAATTGAGGGCATATTTGTTGGCTATGGATCAAACTCTCATGCCTATAGAGTCTACAACAAATCCAATGGTTGTGTTGTAGAAACTTGTGACGTGTAGTTTGATGAATTTAATGGGTCCCATGGGGAGCAAGTTGATCTAAGTGATGTAGGTGAAGGAGACTCCTCTCAAGATATCTTGACTATGGGTGTTGGTGCACTTCTTCCAATGGAACAAGAACCTCATGATGATGAAGAAGAAGATGGAAGTCCCGCACAGCATCAAACTATCTCATCACCCATACCACCAAAAACTCCTATTGTTCAACCGATGCCCGTTGTCCAAGTACAAGAAGATGATCAAGTTCATCCTCATGATAATCTTCAAGAACAAGATCATCATCATGGGAAAGAACAAGAAAGTCCAATCATTGATGATGAACCTCAACAAATAAATTATGAAGAAGAAGATCTTCCACCACACATTAATGATCCATATGTTGTGGATGTGGATGATGGACATGAAGTTGAACCTCGTGAAACCCTTACCTCCATCATGCCTCCGGTGGCCGGTCGTGTTGATGTTGACAAAATTCTCACCGGCATATCGGAAGGCAGAGTCACTCGTAAACATTTGACAAACTTTTGTGCTCACTCCTCGTTTGTGTCTAGTGTTGAGCCCCTCAAGGTACAAGATGCATTGATGGGCAACAGTTGGCTCGTTGCCATGCAAGAAGAGTTGAATAGTTTTGAACGCAACCAAGTGTGGTCATTAGTCAAGAGGCCACCTACCGAGCACAACGTCATTGGAACAAAATGGATTTTCAAGAACAAGCAAGATGAAAATGGTGTAATCATCCGTAACGAGGCAAGGTTAGTGGCACAAGGGTATTCACAAGTTTAAGGTTTGGACTTTGGTGAGACCTTTGCCCCCATTGCCCATTGTCGCTGTCAAAACCGGCAGATCTCGGGTAGGGGGTCCCGAACTGTGCGTCTAGGCGGATGGTAACAGGAGACAAGGGACGCGATGTTTTTACCCAGGTTCGGGCCCTCTCGATGGAGGTAAAACCCTACTCCTGCTTGATTAATATTGATGATATGGGTAGCACAAGAGTAGATCTACCACGAGATCAGAGAGGCTAAACCCTAGAAGCTAGCCTATGGTATGATTGTTGTTCGTCCTATGGACTAAAACCCTCCGGTTTATATAGACACTTGAGAGGGCTAGGGTTACACAGAGTCGGTTACAATGGGAGGAGATCTACATATCCGTATCGCCAAGCTTGCCTTCCACACCAAGGAAAGTCCCATCCGGACACGGGATGAAGTCTTCAATCTTGTATCTTCATAGTCCAGGAGTCCGGCCAAAGGTCATAGTCTGGCTATCCAGACACCCCCTAATCCAGGACTCCCTCAGTAGCCCCTGAACCAGGCTTCAATGACGACAAGTCCGGCGCGCAAATTGTCTTCGGCATTGAAAGGCGGGTTCCTCCTCCGAATACTTCATATAAGATGTTGAACACAAGGATAGTGTCCGGCTCTGCAAAATAAGTTCCACATACCACCGTAGAGAGAATAATATTCATACAAATCTAATCTGCTGACGTATTCCGCAGTGTGACATCATGCCACGGCCAAGCCTTTATTTGAATCGTTTTAATGTCCCACCTCAGTGCATTTAGCGAGGCAGCTTCCTTGGCACGTCTTGTCAAAGCAGAGATCGTGTCCCCTTATTCCGGGATTCTCATCAATACGGGCGTGGGTAACCCAACCGTGCCATTAATCACGGTGCTTGGGAGATAAGCGAGTTCTACCAGGCTGGCGGGGGCACATAGTTTTGGCCGCCCATATAAGGGGATAAGGATCCACCCTTTCCATCTACGCCTTCTTCCTCCCTTGCTTATCCATTTCCGCGCACTCGAGCTCCAGCGCCCAAGTCCGCACTTCCCACCTCAACCTTCTCCAGCCATGTTAGGAGCGTGAGGCAGGTGGATGGCTTCCTCCGTCACGGAGGGGCAAATCAAAAAGTTGAGGAAAGCCGGATACTTGTCCAACGACATCGCGCACCGGCTCCCAGATGAGGGGCAGCTCATCCCCACCCCTAGGCCCCATGAGAGGGTGGTGTTTCTCCCCCATTTCCTCTGCGGACTGGGCTTCCCACTCCACCCATTTGTCCGGGGGCTCATATTATACTACGGCCTGGATTTCCACGATCTGGCCCCGAACTTCATCCTCAACATCTCGGCGTTCATCGTCGTGTGCAAGGTCTTCCTCCGCATCAAGCCCCACTTCGACTTATGGCTAAAGACCTTCAATGTCAAGCCGAAGGTTGTGGTCGGCTAGCAAGCGGAGTGCGGAGGCGCCATGGTGGGCAAGATGCCCAACATCACATGGCTCGAGGGCTCCTTCGTGGGAACCATCAAAGGGTGGCAATCGGGGTGGTTCTACATCACCGAGCCGCGTGACCCTGAATGGGAAGCGGCCCCCGAATTCCAATCTAGCATCCCCACACGGCTCACCTCCTGGAGAGAGACGGGCCTGTCGTGGGGTAATTCGGAAGAGGTGACCGGACTCCAAACCTGTGTCCAAAACCTGGTGGACAAGAAGGTTAAACTCGTTAACGTAGTCCAGGTCATGCTCTTCCGTCGGATCCTCCCGTGTCAACGACGGGCATTCAACTTATGGGAGTTCGACCCGGCCCGGCACCAAACTTTGTCCAAGCTCTTCGACACAACGCACGAAGACGCCTGGAAGGTGCTATTCAAGAGCTCCGAGGTTCCCCCTCCCATTACCGAGGATCGCAGATTCTGCACGAAGCGTCAAGCCAGCGCAGTAAGCTTGTTTTACCCTTTACAGGATACTTGTTTTTCATAGTTTGACTCTATGCGGGATCTAAGCTCCCGCTCCTTTGACAGGACTGGAAGAGGACGTCCGAACAGATCGACTGTCCGGCTCCTTTGCCCGAAGGCCCAGCAGACGCCCGCTTGGCAAAGCTGCTGGTCCCGGCACCTCACGTGGTGCCGGAGAAGAAGGCCAGGAAGAAGGCCACGGGGACTCGGAAGAGCTCCCGGCTCCTGGTGTTGTCGGACTCATCGCCCGACGACCCCGAAGCGCACTCCTCCTCCGAAGACGAGGAGGAGGAAGAAGAAGCCTCTCCCCCTCCAGCAGGGGGAGGAAAGAAAAGGAAGGCCGCCCCAACTAGGGAGGCCAGAGGGTCCAAGAAGGGGAAGACCCTTCTTCCGGACTACGCCACCGACGTCGAAGACGGCGGAGAGGAGTCGCCATCCAGGGCCATGCCCCTGGCAACATCGTAAGTATCCGGATACCAAAATAACTCATGGCGTTCCTTTAGTGCACAGTATCTTCTAACGCCGAACATAATCATGCAGTCCGCCCAAGGCCCAGCGCGACGCTTCGTCGAGCGGATCCCTGGATTCGTCGTATGTGAATAGTCTTTCACTCCCGACTGCTACCTCCCCTCACCCCACGGACGATGCCGAGGTGGAGTCCCAGAAGGGGCCAGGCCAGGAGGAGGTAGCCCCGGAGACGCCGCAAGGTGACCTTCCGGACTCCAGGCGCAAAGGGGATAAACCCCAGAGGGATGTAAGTCCGGCCCTGGGCCAGACACCGCACCGGAACCTTCAATGGTTCTGGAGTCCGGCAGGCAGCCCCTTCGTAAGAAGGGAAAGCCTACGACACCAATGGCCTCCATCCAACCAGAGGCACCGGACAATTTGCTGGAGGTGCTTAACGGCGCCTCCATCAATGAGGAGCACCGCACTATTATGAGTGCGGTGATCCAGAAGGTTCAGTCCGCCAAGAGCGGGCTGACAGAAGCCTGTGCCAGCCTTCTAACGGGCTTTGAGGTATGTATTTAAAACATGTAAAAATGTTACCGCATAGACAGTAGCCCATGATGCTCCGTTTGGTGTTCGGAAAGAAAAGCCGGACTGAGGATCTAAAAAGATATACGCAGGAGTCTAACATAAATATGTCAATATGGGAATGCGGGCTGCGCTGCTGACCTCTGCCGCACTGACTGCGGAGGCCGATGCATTGAAGCAGAGCCTCGAGCGGTCCGAGAACGAGCTCGGCCTTGCCAAGAAGCAGCTCGAGGACAAGGAAGGTAGGTAGTACCTTATGTAAGTATATATAAAAATACCTGGTTGCAAATAGTGATAGGACCAACGTGAATGTTACAGGGGCCACAACCGAGGTGGCGACCCTGAAGGAAGCGTTGTCCAAGGCCAAAAACAATGTGGCCATGGAGTGCACCGAGCGAGAAAAGTAGGAGGCGCGGGCGTAGGAGGTGCAGCAAGAGCTCCATGCTCTTGTGAAGAAACACGGGAGATTGGAGCTTCACTCGAAGACTCAAGAGTCCGAGCTTGCCTCGGCCCTTGACAGCGCCAAATCCGCCAAGGCCGAAGCCCAAAAAGCCCTCCAGGAAATTGAGGCGATGAAGAAGATAGAGGCGGGTAAGGAATTGTTTATGCAAAGCAAGCACGTGAAAGTGAATTATTTGTTACTTACCCAAGTCCAGAGCTCTCCAGGAGCATTCGCAGATCTGCCCCGCAGTGTGTCCACCGCCGCCGCATTCTACCGAGCCGAGGAAGGGAGCTCGACGGAGAAGGTGTTCTGGTCCCAGTATGTTGAGGCCGGACACCCGGTGCCCTTGAGCGACCAGCTGAAGTAGCTGCTCGAGCTCCATAAGGTAGCCGAATAGGCCATGAAGGGCCTAATAGTCCGGCTATGGCCTGGGGAGGTTATGCCTGGGAGCTACTTTGGGCTGGTGAGGCGTCTTGTGGATGCCTGTCCACGGCTTGAAGTCATCAAGCGCTCCGTATGCATCGAAGGTGCCCGTAGGGCTCTTGCCCGTGCTAAAGTGCACTGGGGCAAGCTGGATGCTGAGAAGCTGGTGACAGATGGGCCACCGAAGGGGAAGGAGCATCACAGCGTCGAGATGTATTATGAGGGTGTCCTGAAGGGTACCCGCCTTGTGGCGAACGAATGTTCCAAGGATTTAATTTTTGAGTAAACTCGCTCGTGTTTATCCTGTGCGCTGAAAACTTGTTCATATGCGCTAAGCAGCGCCCTTTTTGAATTTAAAATATTACCTTCTGTGCGGGCCGTTTATTAAATCTGAGAGATGCAAGTCGTCGACTTCTACCCCCATGCCACGAGTGCTGGGGTGTTCGGGATAAACCTGAGCGCTCTTGTTCCCATTCTTCGGTCCTTCGAGGGAGGCGCTCAGCACAATGAACAAGGCAATCGGACTATAATTCTTTATCACTCTCACCTAGCCATAGAATTCTATAATTTTAAATTTCGGGGAAGCCCCTAGTATTCGGAAGACCGAGTTCGGGTCGCTATCCACGCCTAGGCCGGACAAAGCCAGCTCCTCGCTCTAAGCGGCATAAGTCTTTAGGGACTCGAAAACCTCTCGAACAGCGACTGGCTCTCGCCCTATCATGACGGTCAGTTTTAGCTTGCTCTACTGAGGTGCTCAACCCAGCTCAACTGGGGCACAACCGCAGTAGTTCTCCCAGCGCTACCTTAGCCGATATAGCGGAACGTAAGGTACCAAAACATGGGAGCCGGGCAAACCCAACTATTGACCCAAGACATGATTCAGAGCCAATGCATATAATGCTATAAGTTCGGGGTGCCGCACTTGTGAGAGTGTTCGTACTTCTCACACCATATTCCGGGGTACTTGAGCCCCTAGTGTATTGGCCGTACCAAAGTGTACGGTTGCATAATGTCATAACTGAACATATTTACATAAAAAATTAATGCAATAATAGACAAAAGCTATGTATCGTTTATTAAAAGGCTGCTATGAAAGCAGAACGATACAAATAGTGCGATAAGCAAGAGATGGGATTATTTGACATGTCCCCCTAGGGGCAAGCTGCGAGACTTTAAGTAAGATAGGTATTTAGCTCGTTATAGAGACCACCTGGACATTCGACGTGGCTTGCTGTCTCCCTGGCTGTTGCATCATGTGTTTGGCGATTGTACTGCCGGACAGGCCTTCCTGAGAGTTGAGTCCTGAAAGTAAGAAAAGAGAAATGACAAAATTGGGAGCCCCTAGTGCGGTTGAGCCGCATTCTGGGCGTGCCGTGGTTGTGCCCCTCCCCTTATGCCCATGGTATTTCCAGAGCGTAATTATGTACGCGTGGTACTGGTTTCACAATCTCGCGAGGGCTAGGGTTGGGGCCGCACTGCTATGCTTGCTCGAAACGTGCCAGACGGTCTTGTTGTAGGTTACTCCGGGCGCGCTTGACGGTGTCCGGACGTTTAACAGCCGGACTGGAGAATTGCCTTGAGAGGCTACTTTGTACTTCCGCCGCGAGGGCCGCCGTGTGCTCCTCTGTTCGGAGAGAGCGTTCGGTGTTTCCATTGACCGTAATGACTCCTCGAGGGCCTGGCATCTTGAGCTTGAGGTATGCATATTGCGGCACCGCATTGAACTTTGCAAATGCGGTTCGCCCGAGCAGGGCGTGATAGCCACTGCGGAACAGGACTATGTCGAAGATTAACTCCTCACTTTGGAAATTATCCGGCGATCCGAAGACCACTTCGAGTGTAACTGAGCCTGTACAGCTCGCCTCTACACCTGGTATGATGCCTTTAAAGGTCGTCTTTGTGGGTTTAATCCTTGAGGGATCTATGCTCATTTTTCGCACTGTATCCTGATAAAGCAGGTTCAGGCTGCTGCCGCCGTCCATGAGTACTCTAGTGAGATGAAATCCGTCAATGATTGGGTCTAGAACCAATGTGGCAAATCCGCCGTAACGGATGCTAGTGGGGTGGTCCCATCGATCAAAAGTGATCGGGCAGGAGGACCATGGGTTGAACTTTGGAGCGACTGGCTCCAACGCATATACATCCCTAAGTGCATGCTTCCGCTCCCTTTTGGGGATGTGGGTTGCGTATATCATGTTTACCGTCCGCACTTGTGGGGGAAATCCCTTCTGTCCTCTGTTGTTCGGCGGCCGAGGCTCCTCCTCGTCATCGCTATGCAACCCCTTGTCTCTGTTTTCGGCACTTAACTTGCCTACCTGCTTGAACACCCTACAATCCCTGTTGGTGTGATTGGCTGGTTGTTCGGGGGTGTCGTGTATCTGGCACGAGTGATCGAGTATCCGGTCCAAACTGGACGGGCCCGGAGTATTTCTTTTGAATGGCTTTTTCCGCTGACCGGGTTTAGAGCCTCTGAATCTGGCATTAACTGTCGTATCCTCAGTATTGTCGCCGTTAATGCGGCACTTGTGCTTGTTGCAATGCGTCCTGCCATTGTTGTCCATGGTATCCGAATTACAAGGGCTTTTGGTCATGTTATTGCTACGAGCTAGCCAGTTGTGTTCTCCCGCGCAAAAGCGGGTCATGAGTGTTGTGAGGGCTGCCATGGATTGGCTTTTCCTGTCCTAGGTGCCGGGCAAGCCATTCGTCACGGATGTTATGTTTGAAGGCTGCAAGGGCCTCTACGTCCGGACAGTCGACTATTTGATTTTTCTTGGTTGGGAACCGTTTCCAGAATTGTCTGGCCGATTCCTCTGGCTGCTGAATTATGTGGCTTAGGTCATTGGAGTCTGGTGGTCGCACATAGGTGCCCTGGAAATTGTCGAGGAATGTGGATTCTAGGTCCTCCCAGCAACCAATTGACTCTGCTGGCAAGCTATTAAGCCAATGTCGAGCAGGTCCTTTAAGCTTGAGTAGGAGGTATTTGATAGCGTGTAGATCATCACCAGGGGCCATGTGGATATGAAGGAGATAATCCTCGATCCATACCATAGGATCTTTTGTGCCATCGTATGATTTGATGTTTACGGGTTTAAAACCCTCAGGGATTTGATGATCCATTACTTCATCTGTAAAGCATAGTGGGTGTGCGACGCCTCTGTACTGGGCTATATCACGACGTAGTTCATACGAGCTTTGCCTGCCGTGTTCGGCATGGCCGTATTTGCTATATCCGGCGTGACGGTTATCGTCACGTGTCGTGGGGATCCCACGCGATCCGTAGATCGATCTTGTTTGCCTTGCCTTGTCCTCCAATATGTCTCGCAGGTCTGGCGCATTTCCCCGTGCGTTGGTATTTTTTCAGCGGCACCGGGGTGCGGCTTGAATGGATGGCCGAGAGGCCTCTCTATCGCGGCCACGAGGTGGTCGGTCGGCCGCGTCCTGAGCTGGTGATGTAGGTTTAGGTGCTTCCTCCTCTAATTGGGGTAGCAGCTGCGCTTCGGGTAGCTCTTGGAGGGGCGTTCGAGTTTGTACTCTTCGGCCGCAAGGATTCAGTCCATCTGTCGGCTAGCAAATCTTGGTCAGCTCTAAGCTGCTGCTGTTTTTTCTTGAGGCTACTTGTCGTGGCCATAAGCCTGCGTTGGAAACGCTCTTGTTCGACGGGATCCTCAGGTACGACAAATTCATCGTCGGCGCGGCTTGCCTCGTCTTCGGAGGGAGGCATGTAATTATAGTCCTCTACCTCTCTGTCTGCCGCTGAGGGAGTTCCGGACTAGGGGGTGTCCGGATAGCCGAACTATCATCATCGGCCGGACTCCAAGACAATGAAGATACAAGATTGAAGGCTTCGTCCCGTGTCCGGATGGGACTTTCCTTGGCGTGGAAGGCAAGCTTGGCGATACGGATATGTAGATCTCCTACCATTGTAACCGACTCTGTGTAACCCTAGCCCTCTCTGGTGTCTATATAAACCGGATTGCTTTAGTCCATAGGACGAACAACAATCATACCATAGGCTAGCTTCTAGGGTTTAGCCTCCTTGATCTCGTGGTAGATCTACTCTTGTAACACACATCATCAATATTAATCAAGCAAGACGTAGGGTTTTACCTCCATCAAGAAGGCCCGAGCCTGGGTAAAACATCGTGTCCCTCGTCTCCTATTACCATCCGCCTAGACGCACAGTTCGAGACCCCCTACCCGAGATCCGCCGGTTTTGACACCGACATTGCTGCTTTCATTGAGAGTTCCTTTGTGTCGTCGCTGATAGGCTCGATGGCTTCTTCGATCGTCATCAATGACGCAGTCCACGGTGAGACCTTCCTCCCAGGACAGATCTTTGTATTTGGCGGCTTTGCACTACGGGCCAATTCGCTTGGCCATCTGGAGCAGATCGAAAGCTACGCCCCTAGCTGTCAGGTCAGATTTGGAAGTTTGAACTTCACGGCTGACATCCGCGGGGACTTGATCTTCGACGAATTCGAGCCACAGCCGAGCGCGCCGCACTGTCACGACGGGCATGATTTAGCTCTGCCGCCGGACAGTACCCTGGAGGCCGCACTTGAGCCCGCTCCGACCTTCAATTCGGAGCCGGCTGCGCAGATCGAGGACGGATGGCTAGACGCCGCCTCGGGGGCTGCAACCCCTACCGCGATAGAGCCGAACACTGACCTTTTCCCTCACATAGCTCATGACTCTGAGGTGCCGGACTCCTTGCCGGACTCCGAACCTCCCGTGCCCTCACCAATCGAATCCGGTTGGGCGCCGATCATAGAGTTTACTGCCTCAGACATCTTTCAACACTCACCTTTCGGCGACATCCTGAGTTCGCTAAAGTATCTCTCATTATCAGGAGAGCCCTGGCCGGATTGCGGGCAGGATGGTTGGGATGCGGATCACGAAGAAATTCAAAGCCCACCCACCACCCAATTAATAGCCACTGTCGACGATCTAACCGACATGCTAAACTCTGACTCCGAAGACATCGACGGTATGGACGACGATGCCGGAGACGACCAAGAACCAGCGCCTACCGGGCACGGGAAAGCCACCCCAACTCACGACGTATACATGGTGGATACACCAAAAGGAAGCGATAATGAGGAAAAACAGGACGTGGAGAAGGACAACTCCCCCAACAAACAACCAAAATGGCGACGCAAGCGCCGCCCGAAGACCGGCCTCGATAAAAACGGCACCCATACGGACCCGGCCTTAGAGCAGGGCGAAGCAGTGGACGACGCACATGCCACCAAGCAGCCATCCGAACATGATGAACTGGACAGGCAACCCATCCCTGGCGAAGATGATCTCACATCACCAGAGCATACGAATCTTCATAAAAGGCTCGTCGCCACGGCAAGAAGTTTGAAGAAGCAAAAGCGGAAGCTCAAAATAGCGGAGGACACACTCAGAATGAGATGGAGAAAAGTACTCAACAGCGCAGATAAACATGGTGCTAGTCACCAGACAAAGAGCTACCCGAAGCGCAAGCTGTTGCCCGAATTTGACGAGGAGGCCTTAGAGCCCCCGCAGTCAAAAAAGAAAGAAGCCGCCTGGCCGGATAGACGACCAGATGACAGGCCAAGAGCAACAAGGGGCGCCGCACACAAGCCGGCACACGATCAGCATAAAGATCCTCGGAAAAAGGACGACCCAGTCAGATCTATTTATGGGCCAAAAAAGAAGACTCCAGGAAGCAGCATAACCCGTAGAGCATTTGAAGACAACGGCACACCCAAATACAGGGGTGCCGCACACCCACTATGTTTCACCGACGAGGTACTGGATCATGGATTTCCAGCGGGATTCAAACCCGTAAACATAGAAGCATGTGACGGAACGACGGACCCCGGAGTCTGGATTGAGGATTATATCCTACACATACATATGTCCAGAGGAGACGATCTCCATGCCATAAAATACCTACCCCTCAAGCTCAAAGGGCCAGCTCGGCATTGGCTTAAAAGCCTCCCAGAAAATACCATTCGAAGTTGGGAAGAGCTTGACGATGTGTTTCGAGCAAATTTTCAAGGGACTTATGTCCGCCCTCCGGATGCAGACGATTTAAGTCACATAACTCAACAGCCCGGAGAGTCAGCACGCAAATTCTGGAACAGGATCCTCACTAAAAAGAACCAAATAGTCGACTGTCCGGACGCTGAAGCCTTAGCAGCCTTTAAACACAACGTCCGAGACGAATGGCTCGCCAGACACCTCGGCCAGGAAAAACCAAGAACAATGGCCACACTAACAAGCCTCATGACCTGCTTTTGCGCGGGGGAAGACAGCTGGCTGGCTAGATGCAGCACCAGCGACCCGAGTACATCCGAAGTCAGGGATGGAAATGGGAAATCTCGACGCAGAAAGGATCAACGCCGGAATAAGGAAAATGGCCCAAACAGTACGGCGGTCAACACCGGATTCAAAAACTCTCGGCCGAACAACAAAACGCTGTCCCTCAAGGACAACAGTGACGAGCTATCCAACCTAAACAAGATTCTAGACAGGCTATGTCAAATACATGGTACCTCCGGAAAGCCTGCAAACTATACCCACAGAGATTGTTGGGTCTTCAAGCAGTCCGGCCGACTTAACGCCGAACACAAGGGGCTCGATACACCAAGCGAAAGTGACGAACCCCAAAAGCAGCACTCCAGAAAACAGAAGACTTTCCCACTAGAAGTCAAAACAGTGAACTCACTTCATGTGATAACACGACAACACAGCATGGCTCCTGCCATATCAGGACACTTTCCCGCAGAATGGGGATAGACCCTACCTACATTCACCATAACAGCACTCCCTTGAAAGGAGTGACGCCAGGTCGTTAAGCCAATTATACGGGCTCTGTACCACTAGAGGTTGTGTTCGGTTCATCCGACAACCGCCGTCGCGAAAGGCTCACTCTTCGTCGCGCCCCATTATACAGTGGCCATGAAGCACTACTGGGACGCAAAGCTTTCGCCCGCTTTAACACCATACCACACTACACGTCTCCTATACTTACAATGCCCGGTCCACGCGGCATAATCTCATTAAAGAGTAACTACGAGTGTTCCTCGACCACGGAGAGCGTGGGGCTGCCTTGACAGCCACTCCGACCTTGCAGGTCAAGGCCCCTAAACACAGGTCATTCAGACCATGGACACGGTTAGGCGAGTCCGGCATAAATAAACAAGGGGCTTCCCAGCCGCATACCCCCTTTATAAGGGGCCACGCGTTTCAACGATGAGAGCCAATAAAGCTCAACTTTCTTTATCTACCAAATTATACTTTATTTTAACACAACTTTTGCACGATATTTCTTAGAAACTAAGTCGTTCTCTTTTACAGATGAAGCACGTGCTACACCTGTCCAGGATACAGCACAACGGAGACACAGGCGCAGACGTGCAGCAGGGACCCGTTGCAAGGATTCTTTTCAGATTAAGACCCTGCGTAAACCTTTCTTACTGTCTCTTGTTGATACACATCCCCCGGTTTCCTACCATAGCCGAGGAGGAGGCTGGCGTTTTGGCATCGGCCGCGTCAGAAGCTCCCGTCTGTACCTGGACACTAGGGGCTTAGGGCATTGTTTTGCCCGGTATCATAAAGACCGAACACCTCAGGGAGTGTTCGGCATCTCGAGTTAGGCCTTATATGCATCAGCTCCGAATCATGTCTTTGGTCAAATGTTGGGTTTTCCTGGCTCCTGTGTTTTGCTGCCTTATGTTCTGTATCATCAGCTAACGCGGCACCAGGAGAACTACTGCGATTGTGCCCCGGTTCGGCCGGGCGAGCACGTCAGTAGAGAAAGCCGAAAAGTGACTTTCATGATATAGCGAGAGACTGGTCAACCACTCAATCGACCATTGGAATGTTTAGAATTCCTCTGCTTTGACGAAGGACCGCTTCCCGGTCAGGCACATACGCACCCCGAGTTCGGAGATGAGCGGTGCCGCCAGGGGCTATATAGTAGCCCCACATTCGAGCTCCTATGGCTAAGTGAAAATGATAAAGCATTATAGTCCGGTTGCCTAGTTTTCTATGCTATCACCTCCTTAAAAGGACCAAGACATTGGATTAAGTGTGAAAAAGTGTTTTTCTTTTTGCAAACACCCCCGCACCATGTGCGTGGGGGCTGAAGCCAAAGACTGCCATCTTTCAGATTATACATAAACATAGGGCCGCACAGGAGATAGTTCAATACTTGAACGCACAAGTATAAAAAGCTATTGTATTATAAACATGATCTCAGAAATCATACATGTCATTCAAACATAACATTTTTCGAGCACTGCGACTCTATTAAACGAGTGCCCTGCAGGACTTCCTCAAAATAGTGCTCGGTGGGGAACCGGCTTTTATCCGAACCCCGGGATGCAACAACGGTGGCATCCGTCTCAGCCCAGTATGTCTTACCACGGGCGAGAGCCATCCGCGCACCTTCTATACACGCCGACCGCTTCATCGCCCCAATACGCGGCACCGCCGCAAGGAATTGCTGCAACAAGCCAAAATAACTCTTCGGCTTGGGCCTTCCCGGCCACAGATGAGCGACCACCTCCGTCATGGCAAGTTCGGACAATCTATTTAGCTCAGCCCACTCAACCAGCCGATCACTCAACGGAAGTGGATGCTCCGGACTATGGAATTGAGACCAGAAAAGCTCTTCCATTTCGTGATCCTTCTGGCTTCGGAAGTGCACGACTGCGTCCGCCGCACTCGCTGCCAAGTCCAGATAAGGATCCTCCGCACCATACAATCGGCCTAGCTGAGCATTCTTTGGATCCATGAACTTCCTGCGCAGCATAAAGGGCTTTCCAGCCACAATGTCTCGGACCTAATGCAGTTCCTCCTTCATAGCCCGCATCGCACTACGGGCATCCTTGGCTTCGGTGTCGGCCTTCTTTAGGTCCTCTTGCTCCGCTCGACGTTCTCTTTCAAGAACCTCCTGGCGGTCGGTAGCAACTTTTAATTTCGCGGCCATTTCGGCCATCTCCTCCCTGCTTCGGCAGTGAGCAGCCTTCTCGGCTTCTAGCTCTTCCGCTGCCTTCGAGGCAACTAAGGGAGTCCTAGACTAGGGGGTGTCCGGATAGCCGAACTATCATCATCGGCCGGACTCCAAGACTATGAAGATACAAGATTGAAGACTTCGTCCCGTGTCCGGATGGGACTTTCCTTGGCGTGGAAGGCAAGCTTGGCGATACGGATATGTAGATCTCCTACCATGGTAACCGACTCTGTGTAACCCTAGCCTTCTTCGGTGTCTATATAAACCGGATGGCTTTAGTCTGTAGGACGAACAACAATCATACCATAGGCTAGCTTCTAGGGTTTAGCCTCCTTGATCTCGTGGTAGATCTACTCTTGTAACACACATCATCAATATTAATCAAGCAAGACGTAGGGTTTTGCCTCCATCAAGAAGGCCCGAACCTGGGTAAAACATCGTGTCCCTCGTCTCCTGTTACCATCCACCTAGACGCACAGTTCGAGACCCCCTACCCGAGATCCGCCGGTTTTGACACCGACATTGCTGCTTTCATTGAGAGTTCCTCTGTGTCGTCGCTGATAGGCTCGATGGCTTCTTCGATCGTCATCAACGACGCAGTCCACGGTGAGACCTTCCTCCCCGGACAGATCTTTGTATTCGGCGGCTTTGCACTGCGGGCCAATTCGCTTGGCCATCTGGAGCAGATCGAAAGCTACGCCCCTAGCTGTCAGGTTAGATTTGGAAGTTTGAACTTCACGGCTGACATCCGCGGGGACTTGATCTTCGACGAATTCGAGCCACAGCCGAGCGCGCCGCACTGTCACGACGGGCATGATTTAGCTCTGCCGCCGGACAGTACCCTGGAGGCCGCACTTGAGCCCGCTCCGACCTTCAATTCGGAGCCGGCTGCGCAGATCGAGGACGGATGGCTAGACGCCGCCTCGGGGGCTGCAACCCCTACCGCGATAGATCCGAACACTGACCTTTTCCCTCACATAGCTCATGACTCCGAGGTGCCGGACTCCTTGCCGGACTCCGAACCTCCCGTGCCCTCACCAATCGAATCCGGTTGGGCGCCGATCATAGAGTTTACTACCTCAGACATCTTTCAACACTCACCTTTCGGCGACATCCTGAGTTCGCTAAAGTATCTCTCGTTATCAGGAGAGCCCTGGCCGGATTGCGGCCAGGACGGTTGGGATGCGGATGACGAAGAAATTCAAAGCCCACCCACCACCCAATTAATAGCCACTGTCGACGATCTAACCGACATGCTAAACTCTGACTCCGAAGACATCGACGGTATGGACGACGATGCCGGAGACGACCAAGAACCAGCGCCTACCGGGCACGGGAAAGCCACCCCAACTCACGACGTATATATGGTGGATACACCAAAAGGAAGCGATAATGAGGAAAAACGGGACGTGGAGAAGGACAACTCCCCCAACAAACAACCAAAATGGCGACGCAAGCGCCGCCCGAAGACCGGCCTCGATAAAAACGGCACCCATACGGACCCGGCCTTAGAGCAGGGCGAAGCAGTGGACGACGCACATGCCACCAAGCAGCCATCCGAACATGATGAACTGGACAGGCAACCCATCCCTGCGAAGATGATCTCACATCACCAGAGCATACGAATCTTCATAAAAGGCTCGTCGCCACGGCAAGAAGTTTGAAGAAGCAAAAGCGGAAGCTCAAAATAGCGGAGGACACACTCAGAATGAGATGGAGCAAAGTACTCAACAGCGCAGATAAACATGGTGCTAGTCACCAGACAAAGAGCTACCCGAAGCGCAAGCTGTTGCCCGAATTTGATGAGGAGGCCTTAGAGCCCCCGCAGTCAAAAAAGAAAGAAGCCGCCTGGCCGGATAGACGACCAGATGACAGGCCAAGAGCAACAAGGGGCGCCGCACACAAGCCGGCACACGATCAGCATAAAGATCCTCGGAAAAAGGACGACCCAGTCAGATCTATTTATGGGCCAAAAAAGAAGACTCCAGGAAGCAGCATAACCCGTAGAGCATTTGAAGACAACGGCACACCCAAATACAGGGGTGCCGCACACCCACTATGTTTCACCGACGAGGTACTGGATCATGGATTTCCAGCGGGATTCAAACCCGTAAACATAGAGGCATGTGACGGAACGACGGACCCCGGAGTCTGGATTGAGGATTATATCCTACACATACATATGGCCAGAGGAGACGATCTCCATGCCATAAAATACCTACCCCTCAAGCTCAAAGGGCCAGCTCGGCATTGGCTTAAAAGCCTCCCAGAAAATACCATTCGAAGTTGGGAAGAGCTTGACGATGTGTTTCGAGCAAATTTTCAAGGGACTTATGTCCGCCCTCCGGATGCAGACGATTTAAGTCACATAACTCAACAGCCCGGAGAGTCAGCACGCAAATTCTGGAACAGGATCCTCACTAAAAAGAACCAAATAGTCGACTGTCCGGACACTGAAGCCTTAGCAGCCTTTAAACACAACGTCCGAGACGAATGGCTCGCCAGACACCTCGGCCAGGAAAAACCAATAACAATGGCCACACTAACAAGCCTCATGACCTGCTTTTGCGCGGGGGAATACAGCTGGCTGGCTAGATGCAGCACCAGCGACCCGAGTACATCCGAAGTCAGGGATGGAAATGGGAAATCTCGACGCAGAAAGGATCAGCGCCGGAATAAGGAAAATGGCCCAAACAGTACGGCGGTCAACGCCGGATTCAAAAACTCTCGGCCGAACAACAAAACGCTGTCCCTCAAGGACAACAGTGACGAGCTATCCAACCTAAACAAGATTCTAGACAGGCTATGTCAAATACATGGTACCTCCGGAAAGCCTGCAAACTATACCCACAGAGATTGTTGGGTCTTCAAGCAGTCCGGCCGACTTAACGCCGAACACAAGGGGCTCGATACACCAAGCGAAAGTGACGAACCCCAAAAGCAGCACTCCAGAAAACAGAAGACTTTCCCACTAGAAGTCAAAACAGTGAACTCACTTCATGTGATAACACGACAACACAGCATGGCTCCTGCCATATCAGGACACTTTCCCGCAGAATGGGGATAGACCCTACCTACATTCGCCATAACAGCACTCCCTTGAAAGGAGTGACGCCAAGTCGTTAAGCCAATTATACGGGCTCTGTACCACTAGAGGTTGTGTTCGGTTCATCCGACAACCGCCGTCGCGAAAGGCTCACTCTTCGTCGCACCCCATTATACAGTGGCCATGAAGCACTACTGGGACGCAAAGCTTTCGCCCGCTTTAACACCATACCACACTACACGTCTCCTATACTTACAATGCCCGGTCCACGCGGCATAATCTCATTAAAGAGTAACTACGAGTGTTCCTCGACCACGGAGAGTGTGGGGCTGCCTTGACAGCCACTCCGACCTTGCAGGTCAAGGCCCCTAAACACAGGTCATTCAGACCATGGACACGGTTAGGCGAGTCCGGCGTAAATAAACAAGGGGCTTCCCAGCCGCATACCCCCTTTATAAGGGGCCACGCGTTTCAACGATGAGAGCCAATAAAGCTCAACTTTCTTTATCTACCAAATTATACTTTATTTTAACACAACTTTTGCACGATATTTCTTAGAAACTAAGTCGTTCTCTTTTACAGATGAAGCACGTGCTACACCTGTCCAGGATACAGCACAATGGAGACACAGGCGCAGACGTGCAGCAGGGACCCGTTGCAAGGATTCTTTTCAGATTAAGACCCTGCGTAAACCTTTCTTACTGTCTCTTGTTGATACACATCCCCCGGTTTCCTACAATAGCCGAGGAGGAGGCTGGCGTTTTGGCATCGGCCGCGTCAGAAGTTCCCGTCTGTACCTGGACACTAGGGGCTTAGGGCATTGTTTTGCCCGGTATCATAAAGACCGAACACCTCAGGGAGTGTTCGGCATCTCGAGTTAGGCCTTATATGCATCAGCTCCGAATCATGTCTTTGGTCAAATGTTGGGTTTGCCTGGCTCCTGTGTTTTGCTGCCTTATGTTCTGTATCATCAGCTAACGCGGCACCAGGAGAACTACTGCGATTGTGCCCCGGTTCGGCCGGGCGAGCACGTCAGTAGAGAAAGCCGAAAAGTGACTTTCATGATATAGCGAGAGACTGGTCAACCACTCGATCGACCATTGGAATGTTTAGAATTCCTCCGCTTTGACGAAGGACCGCTTCCCGGTCAGGCACATACGCACCCCGAGTTCGGAGATGAGCGGTGCCGCCGGGGGCTATATAGTAGCCCCACATTCGAGCTCCTATGGCTAAGTGAAAATGATAAAGCATTATAGTCCGGTTGCCTAGTTTGCTATGCTATCACCTCCTTAAAAGGACCAAGACATTGGATTAAGTGTGAAAAAGCGTTTTTCTTTTTGCAAACACCCCCGCACCATGTGCGTGGGGGCTGAAGCCAAAGACTGCCATCTTTCAGATTATACATAAACATAGGGCCGCACAGGAGATAGTTCAATACTTGAACGCACAAGTATAAAAAGCTATTGTATTATAAACATGATCTCAGAAATCATACATGTCATTCAAACATAACATTTTTCGAGCACTGCGACTCTATTAAACGAGCGCCCTGCAGGACTTCCTCAAAATAGTGCTCGGTGGGGAACCGGCTTTTATCCGAACCCCGGGATGCAACAACAGTGGCATCCGTCTCAGCCCAGTATGTCTTACCACGGGCGAGAGCCATCCGCGCACCTTCTATACACGCCGACCGCTTCATCGCCCCAATACGCGGCACCGCCCCAAGGAATTGCTGCAACAAGCCAAAATAACTCTTCGGCTTGGGCCTTCCCGGCCACAGATGAGCGACCACCTCCGTCATGGCAAGTTCGGACAATCTATTTAGCTCAGCCCACTCAACCAGCCGATCACTCAACGGAAGTGGACGCTCCGGACTATGGAATTGAGACCAGAAAAGCTCTTCCATTTCGTGATCCTTCTGGCTTCGGAAGTGCATGACTGCGTCCGCCGCACTCGCTGCCAAGTCCAGATAAGGATCCTCCGCACCATACAATCGGCCTAGCTGAGCATTCTTTGGATCCATGAACTTCCTGCGCAGCATAAAGGGCTTTCCAGCCACAATGTCTCGGACCTAATGCAGTTCCTCCTTCATAGCCCGCATCGCACTACGGGCATCCTTGGCTTCGGTGTCGGCCTTCTTTAGGTCCTCTTGCTCCGCTCGACGTTCTCTTTCAAGAACCTCCTGGCGGTCGGTAGCAACTTTTAATTTCGCGGCCATTTCGGCCATCTCCTCCCTGCTTCGGCAGTGAGCAGCCTTCTCGGCTTCTAGCTCTTCCGCTGCCTTCGAGGCAACTGAGGGAGTCCTGGACTAGGGGGTGTCCGGATAGCCGAACTATCATCATCGGCCGGACTCCAAGACTATGAAGATAAAAGATTGAAGACTTCGTCCCGTGTCCGGATGGGACTTTCCTTGGCGTGGAAGGCAAGCTTGGCGATACGGATATGTAGATCTCCTACCATGGTAACTGACTCTGTGTGACCCTAGCCTTCTTCGGTGTCTATATAAACCGGAGGGCTTTAGTCTGTAGGACGAACAACAATCATAACATAGGCTAGCTTCTAGGGTTTAGCCTCCTTGATCTCGTGGTAGATCTACTCTTGTAACACACATCATCAATATTAATCAAGCAGGACGTAGGGTTTTACCTCCATCAAGAGGGCCCGAACCTGGGTAAAACATCGTGTCCCTTGTCTCCTGTTACCATCCGCCTAGACACACAGTTCGGGACCCCTTACCCGAGATCCGCCGGTTTTGACACCGACATTGGTGCTTTCATTGAGAGTTCCTCTCTGTCGTCGCCAATAGGCTCAATGGCTTCTTTGATCGTCATCAACGATGTAGTCCAGGGTGAGCCCTTCCTCCCCGGACAGATCTTTGTATTCAGCGGCTTTGCACTGCGGGCCAATTCGCTTGGCCATCTAGAGCAGATCGAAAGCTACGCCCCTGGCCGTTAGGTCAGATTCGGAAGTTTGAACTTCACGGCCGACATCCGTGGGGACTTGATCCTCGATGGATTCGAGCCACAGCCGAGCATGTCGCACTGTCACGACGGGCATGATTTAGCTCTGCTGCCAGACAGTACCCTGGAGGCCGCACTCGAGCCTGCTCCAATTTTCAAATCGGAGCCGGCTGCGCAGACCGAGGACGGATGGCTAGACATCGCCTCGGGGGCTGCAACCTCTACGGCGATAGAGCCGAACACTGATCTCGTCCCTCATGAAGCTTGTGACTCCGAGGTGACGGACTCCTCACCGGACTGCGGCCAGGACGGTTGGGATGCGGACGACGAAGAAATTCAAAGCCCACCCACCACCCACTTGGTAGCCACTGTCGATGACCTAACCGACATGCTAGACTACGACTCCGAAGACATCAACGGTATGGATGACGATGCCGGAGACGACCAAGAACCAGCGCCTACTGGGCACTGGAAAGCCACCTCATCATATGACATATACATGGTGGACATCCCAAAGGATGGGAATGGCAAAGGGGCAGCGGAGGATGACCCCTCCAAGAAACAGCCCAAGTGTCGGCGTCAGTGGCGCCGCTCTAAATCCCGCCACAGCAAGAATGAAGATTCCGGCACCAGAGATAATAATACACCGGACAGTGCCGAAGACAATCCTCTCCAGCAAGTTCCAGCGCAGGAGGACGGAGACGCCAGCCCTCATGAGAGAGCGGCAGAAGAAGAGGTAGAGGACTACATGCCTCCCTCCGGAGATGAGGCAAGCCTCGACGACGATGAATTCGTCGTGCCTGAGGATCCCGTCGAACAAGAGCATTTTAAACGCAGGCTTATGGCCACGGTGAACAACCTCAAGAAAAAGCAGCAACAGCTTAGAGCTGATCAAGATCTGCTAGCCGACAGATGGACTGAAGTCCTCGCGGCCGAAGAGCATTAGCTCGAACGCCCCTCCAAAAGTTACCCTAAACGCAAGTTGCTCCCCCGATTAGAGGAGGAAGCATATGAACCCACATCACCAGGAGACAATACGGCTGACCGACCACCCCGTGGTCATGACAGAGAGGCTTCTAAGCCCTTCGCTAGACCCGTACCCCGTCATCACTCGAAAAGCACAAGGCCACAGGGGAACGCTCCGGACTTGCGAGATATATTGGAGGATAGGGCAAGACAATCAAGATCGATCAATGGATCATGTGGGTGCCCCAGGATACGTGACGACAACCGTGGCTCCGGACACAGTAAGTCCGGCCGGGCCGAACAAAACAGACAAAGCTCTTTTGAGCTCCGTCGCGATATCGCCTAGTATAGAGGCGCTGCACACCCACTATGCTTCACAGATGAAGTAATGGATCATCAAATCCCCGAAGGGTTTAAACCCGTGAATATTGAATCTTATGATGGCACAACAGACCCCGCGGTTTGGATCGAAGACTATCTCCTTCACATCCATATGGCCCGCAGTGACGATCTTCACGCCATCAAATATCTCCCCCTCACGCTTAAAGGACCAGCCCGGCATTGGCTTAACAGCTTGCCAGCAGAGAAAATTGGGAGTTGGGAAGACCTGGAAGCCGCATTTGTCGATAACTTCCAAGGCACATATGTGCGACCACCAGACCCTGATGACCTAAGCCACATAATTCAGCAGCCAGACGAATCGGCCAGACAATTCTGGACACGGTTCTTAACCAAGAAAAACCAAATCGTCGACTGTCTAGATGCAGAGGCCCTTGCAGCCTTCAAGCATAATATCCGCGATGAGTGGCTTGCCCGGCACCTGGGACAGGAAAAGCCAAAATCCATGGCAGCCCTCACATCACTCATGACCCGCTTTTGCGCAGGTGAGGACAGCTGGCTAGCATGCAGCAACAACCTCAGCAAACATTCTGGCAGTCCAGATACCAAGGACCGTAATGGCAGGCCGCGTCGTAGCAAAAACAAACGCCACATTAACGGCGACAGCAGTGAAGATACGGCAGTCAATGCCGGATTCAGAGGCTCTAAACCCAGTCAGCGGAAAAAGCCATTCAAAAGAACTACTCCGGGTCCGTCCAATTTGGACCGAATACTCGACCGCTTGTGCCAGATACACGGCACCCCTGAAAAGCCATCTAACCACACCAACAGGGACTGTTGGGTATTCAAGCAGGCAGGCAAGTTAATTGCCAAAAACAGTGACAAGGGGCTGCATAGCGATGACGAGGAAGAGACCCAACCGCCGAACAATAGAGGACAGAAGGGTTTCCCCCACAGGTGCGGACGGTGAACATGATATACGCAATGCACATACCCAAAAGGGAGCGGAAGCGTGCACTCAGGGATGTATACGCGATGGAGCCAGTTGCCCCGAAGTTCAATCCATGGTCCTCCTGCCCGATCACTTTTGACCGGAGGGACCACCCCACCAGCATCCGCCATGGCGGATTCGCCGCATTGGTTCTAGACCCAATCGTCGATGGATTTCATCTCACCAGAGTCCTGATGGACGGCGGCACTAGCGTGAACCTGCTTTATCAGGACATAGTGCACAAAATGGGCATAGACCCCTCAAGGATTAAACCTACCAAGACGACCTTTAAAGGCGTCATACCAGGTGTAGAAGCCAATTGTACAGGCTCAGTTACACTAGAAGTGGTCTTCAGATCCCCGGATAACTTCCGGAGCGAGGAGTTAATCTTCGACATAGTCCCGTTCCGCAGCGGCTATCATGCCTTGCTCGGACGTACGACGTTTGCAAGGTTCAACGCAGTGCCGCACTATGCATACCTCAAGCTCAAGATGCCAGGCCCCCGAGGAGTCATCACGGTCAACGGAAACACTGAACGTTCCCTCCGAACGGAGGAACATACAGCGGCTCTCGCAGCAGAAGTACAAAGCAGCCTCTTAAGGCAATTCTCGAGTCCGGCCGTTAAACGGCCGAACACAGCTAAGCGCGCCCGGATAACCTACAACAAGACCACCTGGCACGTGCCGAGCACGCGTAGCAGTGCGGCCCCAACCCCAGCCCCTGTAAAACGTCAAGACAGGTCCTTCGCGTACACCATTACACTCTGAAGATACCATGGTCATGGGGAGAGGGGCGCGACCACGATAGGCCCAAACTGCGGTTCAACCACACCAGGGGCTCTCAAGTGTGTCGTTCTTTTTTTTCTTTATTTTTTTTACCCACAGGACTCCGTTCGTCAGAGGCCCTGTCCGGCAATAGACCTGCCGAACTCACGATGCAACAGCCAGGGAAGAAGAAAGGCTACAGCAAATATCCAGGTGGTCTCCATTAAGAGCATTAAATCTGTTTTATGCACCATTCCGCAGCCTACCCCTGGAGGGGGACATGTTTAACAGTCCCATCCCTTTCTTATCGCACCATTTGTATCGTTCTGCACTTACAGTAGTTTTTTTTGAATAAGTAATGCAGCACCTTTTTGCTTCCAATTGCATTTCTCTTTTATACATATGTTCCTTTTTGACATTACGCATCCATACGTTTTGGTATGGCGAAATACAGCAGGGGCTTATGTTTCCCGCATCATGGTGTGATAAGTCCGAACACTTTCTGTCGGGGATATACCCCGCGGTGTAAACCAGCCGGAAGTTAACCCAGCCGGACATGGCGGATTATTTGAGGTCCCGCTGGCACTTGGCGATATTCATCTGGTGACCCGCCCAAACCTGGCGATTTACCAGCAACCCGCCAGGACGTTGTAACTCACTGGTGACCCGGCGGACGGGTCAGAGGAGCGACAAGACCCGGTGGCCCGTCTGGCGGTTCATGAAGGCCGGTTCAAATATTGTGGGCCGGTTTAAGAGGAAAGGCATGAGGAATATTTACCTTACAAGGAGTTAAGACCAGGACTTGTATCCGGTTTGTATTAGAGATAGATTAGTCCTAATCCTGATAGGACCCCACATGTAACCCGCCCCTTCAACATATATAAGGAGGGGCAGGGCTCCCCAAAGGGGCACAAGCTACAAGCAAGAAGAAACAATCTTAGGGCTAGACACAAAGAGGAGAGGCGGTTTACGGCGACCCCTCGTGATGATAATGAGACCTAGCCTCAAACAGCATGTAGGGTTTTTACCGGATGATGTTTCTCGGGGCCTGAAGCTGTCTAAACCCTTGTCTTGCGTGTTGATCCGCCCTGCGTCTCTCGATTCCGCTTAACCCCTCTCAAGCTACCACATAGATGCGTTGGCCTCGCGACTAAGTCCTCACACTAGGACATCTGCCGTGACAATTCCACGACAGTTGGCGCCCACTGTGGGGCATGCGCACGGTGGTGTTGAGTTCTTGAAGGGATCTCTTCTAGGGTTTCAAGAAGTACGCAAGTTTTCGGATGAAGAAGAGCTGGTTTGGAAGGAGCTGGGTCAGCCTCAAGTCATCAGTCCAGTTTATAGTTTATGCGAGATTAATTCAACGGAAATTAGGTTTCTGTCATGTGCGCCGCCGCATGCAAGTTTTCGGTGCATTGACCCAAGGACAACAGATACAACTGCAAAGGAATATTTGAGGCAGTACACGCGTGGATGAAGCCAGGGACTCGTCTCCGCGTCTGGTTCTAAATCGCCGAAATGCTCCCTCTCGGTCTCGGCTGAGAAGCCGCCGTCTCCGAGACGCGGCCGCCCGGGCCAGCTGCAGCCCGAGCCGGCCATGACCTGTGGCTGGTATGGACCCCGCCTCCCGTCCGGGTCGCTGCCGCGCCCCGTCTCCCGTCTGAGTCGCTGTCTCACTTTTCCTCCATGAGCCGCACTTGTCGCGTCGGGGTACATCTACATCAATCGATCAAGTTGCCAATGCTAGCTGCTCCATTATAATATTTTTTCTACTTGGAGGCCTGGACTTGTTCATCTGCCGGATTGGCTCTGTGTCTGAAACGCTCTCCTCGTGGATCCCCGAGCCATACAAGCTGGAGCTATCGCGCGCCACTACTACTTCTTCAAGAACAACAAGACGCTCCACGTGAAGAGCAAGAAAGAAAATACTGGCATGCATCTGCACTGTGTACATGTTACGTGCAGCTAAAAAAAGGAGGCCAACTACTGCTTCGTGTTCAAGTGCTACTTCTCACGAAGAGGTCAAGAGCCACTATCAAGATAGAAAAAGGGGGAAGAAGTGCTGGTGACTCATATATCTAAGTTAATTCCTACCCTGCGTACGGATCATCTGTCGTCCAGATGAATCAGGTTATATCCGTCCGGTTTATTTCAGCACATATTAATTTTTGTGTGAACAATTACTTTGCCTTGCAATATTTTTGATGCAGGACAATTGTTCATTACTAATGAGGTATTATATTACGGGTACGGAGCACGCGATAGCAGCATTCTGCACCGGCGTTTCGTCTGTGTCATACCGCCCGGTGAATGAACATGTACAAGTCGCCACCCTTGTGGCCCGGTTTACGTCAGCTTGTTGGGACCATGCTCGAGATCGACTCGCCGTCCACGCGGCTTACTGCGCCTACGATTGACTCACCCGTCCCTGCCGGCTTACAACGCCGCGCCCGGCTCATCTGTTTGCTCCCACGGCCGACTCACTCGTGAGTGATTTCAACTTAACCTAGTGATCATCAACTTCATGGCGGATTATCTCTGGCCTGGCACATCAGGTGATATCCATTTTAAATATATTTTATTGGCACATATTATTTTTGTCAAAAAGCAGTTTATCTTTGCCTTGGTCTGCAATATTGTTGATGCAGGACAATTGTTCACTACATCAAAACGACGCGATTAACTCGCCCGTCCGTGCCGGTTTACGACACCGGTGCCGATCTTCCCCATCCGCACCGGTTTACAATGCCACGGCCGACTCATCTACCCGAGCTGCCTCTGATGTTGCGGTCATTTTTGTCGTCCGTCTCTCGCGGCCTGGTCTACATCAACATACCGGGCCGCACCTGTCTGCATGAGCTGTTTATTGAGTATGAGCAAGTCACAGCTTGGGTAGCCCGGTTTTCTTTCAACAAAAGGAGGCAAATTATCATATACTATCAACCGCCGTTTGCACTGGATGGCTCAATGGGCAGGCGCACATGTCGCCGCCACTACAGTTTGGTTAACTTCAAATCGCCAGTTGGAAGGAACCATTGGCCGAGTTGCTGACACGGCTCATATGGGATCATTTATAACCCGCCGCAGTCACCTCAACCTTCTGTGGATTTACATTGTGCTATCAACACCAATGATATACAAGTTATGTCGGTTTATATCATGGTCAAATATGAAGAGTTTCAAGCCAACTCCTCGAGTCACCTTGAGACTCGGGGGCTACGATGACATGACTCAGCAAATCTTGCTAGTTTCAGCAAATTTAAGAACCCCAGGACGATGGAGGGAAAGATAACCCGGTCCAGGAGGCTACTGTTATTTGAAGGCCGTCAGAAAATTTCCGGCTTAGAAAGTATATGACAGTTACAAAATCTTGGCTCAATGAAGAAGATCCGGGTCATCAGAAAGGATTCCGGTTTAAAATCTGGCTCAAGGGAAGTCAGTCTCATTGAAGCTCTCAAATATCTGGTTTACAATCCGGTTCAAGGGAAATGTGTTCTCCCACAAAGCTCTCAAGCGCCCAAATCCGGTTTAACAATGTTCGGTTCAAAAAGGAATTAACTTCTCACAAGTTCGAGTTTAAAGACCGTCAGAAAATTTCCGGCTGAAAATGAAGATTCCGGTTTAAAATCGGGTTTAAGGGAAAGATGTCTCCCACAAAGCTTTGAAGCTCTCAATATCCGGTTCAACATCCCGGTTCAAGAAGAATTTATCTCTTGCAAAAAAGTTAAAAATTACCGAAGAGGACCTGCTACCATGATGCGCGGTTCAAACATGGGTATCGTGCCTTATTGGCCTAACATATTATTGATCACATGGGGGCTTCTGCTTTGTAAAGCGGGGTCTCTGTTCTTTTTTACATCATGCGTGGTTACACGGAGGTTCTGTCTTAAAGCGGCCTCCGGTTTACCTCTTGGGTTAGCTTTTCAAAGCACCATGTTATGTCACTTGGGGGCTTGGTCGTGTCCGAACCAATGCAACACCTCTTGATAGGCGAAAGCCACCAGATCACTTGGGGACATGGTTAAGTCTGAACTAGTCATGCCTCTTGATCGGCCTAAGGCCACAGAGTCACTTGGGGGCTTGGTCAAACCCGAACTATTGCCACGCCACTTGATCGGCATAATGCCACGGTTTCAGTTGGGGACCTGGCTGACTTGAACCATAGCTACACCTGATTGGGAGCTTGGTCGTGTCCGACCATGGTAACACCATCTCATCGGCTCAGTAAAGCCTCTTTTTGCAAACGGTTTTGTCATTGCCTTTGCTTCCATAGTTTTCATAACTGTTATTTGATTTTTGTTGCGTTTTTTAAACGATAACATTTTTAAACCGGTTCAAACTGTCAATTGACGGAACACGGTCAAATCTTAATCTGGAGACTATCAGCCCGGTTTGATTTTATATTACCATCTTATTATGGAGTAAACCGGCGTTCATTAACCCGGCTTGACTTTCAATTACAAGTTGTCAGTACATGATCAAATCATAATCCGGAGACTATCCGCCCGGTCTGGTTTGACTACGAGTCGCCAGTATTATATATGGTTAAACCGGTGTTTATCGCAACCCGGTACAGTTTTATCATAAACCGACAAAGTATGAAAGGAGTTATCATTACTCAAGATTGGGGTTATCACCCTTACTACAAAAAGTTGGTAAACCAATGATGTGATTCAATGTCACAGGTATGATATATTTCATTGATTATTCTTAAGTGCAGCCTTGGTTATAAACCTGGGTTATATGTTGGGCAATATGACCCGTCCGGCGGTAAACCGCCAGGACACTTTAAACTTGTTGTATGCATAGACAGGTTGAATAAAGCATGATGATAAATTATCTGGTGTTTATTAAACCGGCCTGGCTTTAAGACGATAAGTCGCCAGTATATGGTGAGAAATTATTCGGTGTTTGTTAACCCGGCCTGGCTTTGGACTATAAGTCGCCAGTACATATTTGGATTGCGCCATTGGAATCATGCGCTTATAAATCATTGGGTTATATTATTCAAATAGCCAAACTTGGCTGAATTTTCATTATGATATTGAATGAATAAGGTTTTTCATACCAGATTATATTATCTTGAATAAGCCAACATGGCTAGATTTTTATTATGGTTATCAATAACCAATATTATGATTAAGGTTTTCAAAGTCACTTCAGCGCAATGGCTATTATTTCATTAATGGGTATGATTTATTCTACAATGAAGGGAATAGTCCCGAGTCGCTGCAGGCTTACGACCCGGCACTTGGGGGCTACATCATTTAAGTTGAGATTATATCAAATATGCAAGTCTCATGTCGCTGCAAGCATGCACCATGACACTTGGGGGCTAACGCAAAGTAAGTTTTTGCTCATATTATTGAAGACCCGACTCATCACATTATAAGGAGTCGGCCCTTGGGGGCTACCAATTGCTCCTGTCAACAGTTGAAGGTACAAAAGCTTTTTATTCATTATATTGAAGGGTCCACTGCTTAGTTGGTAAAGCACAAGGCTCTTAACCTTGTGGATGTGGATTCAAGTTCCATGATGGGGGCTACACATCATTGCTCAACTCTACATGATTATACCTACAAAGTCCCTGCTCATTATTGCATAATGACCCGGCCCTTGGGGGCTACACTGGTTGAAGTTTTTATGAGTATAAGACAATTACAAGTCCCAGGTTGCTACAAGCATGACAACCCGGCACTTGGGGGCTACATAGTATGGATTATTCAGTTTTTACTAGTCACTGGGATGAACAACATGAATTTCTTAAGCAAAGTCTTAAGCCACCACTTTGTTCTGCTCAAAGACTTGGGGGCTACAGGTATTATATTATTATCGAAGAAATATTGTCAAATTTTCTGATTGAGCAAACTAGGTTGACCCGGCGTCACCAATCATTATGACCCTGTGGCTGCAACCCGGCGTCATTAATAATCATGAACCGGCTTTGGCAACAATCATGAACCGGTGTCTGCAACAATCATGACTCGAAATTATCAAGTTTTTATAAACCGACAGTCTTTGGCAATGATAAAACCGGCAAGTTCTGCATCTTCAAACCGGTTGAATATCAGATGAGTATTTCAAGACCAATATTTCTTAAACCGGTGCTTTGGAAGCCGACTCAAGTGGATTATTGTTCACAATATTTTTTCTATAAGAAGCCAACATCAGCAATTTGAGTATGAAGCTGGTTATTGACCCGGATTTTCTAGGAGGAAATGACAAAGGACTTAAGGACGATCAGGTGCCGGTCTACAAGAATTCTTAACCCGGGCACAACCTGCCAAATTTGTTCTGGTGTTTATTTTGGAGGATCAGTTTAACATGGATAAATCCAAGCTAAACTTGGGGGCTAATGTCGGGGATATACCCCGCGGTGTAAACCGGCCGGAAGTTAACCCGGCCGGACTTGGCGGATTATTTGAGGTCCCGCTGGCACTTGGCGATATTCATCTGGTGACCCGCCCAAACCTGGCGATTTACCAGCAACCCGCCAGGACGTTGTAACTCACTAGTGACCCGGCGGACGGGTCAGAGGAGTGATAAGACCCGGTGGCCCTTCTGGCGGTTCATGAAGGCCGGTTCAACTATTGTGGGTCGGTTTAAGAGGAAAGGCATGAGGAATATTTACCTTACAAGGAGTTAAGAACATGACTTGTATCCGGTTTGTATTACAGATAGATTAGTCCTAATCGTGATAGGACTCCACATGTAACCCGCCCCTTCAACATATATAAGGAGGGGCAGGGCTCCCCAAAGGGGGACAAGCTACAAGCAAGAAGAAACAATCTTAGGGCTAGACACAAAGAGGAGAGCCGGTTTACGGTGACTCCCTCGTGATGATAATGAGACCTAGCCTCAAACAGCATGTAGGGTTTTTACCGGATGATGTTTCCCGGGGCCCGAAGCTGTCTAAACCCTTGTCTTGCGTGTTGATCCGCCCTGCGTCTCTCGATTCCGCTCAACCCCTCTCAAGCTACCACATAGATGCGTTGTCCTCGCGACTAAGTCCTCACACTATGACATCTGCCGTGACAATTCCACGACACTTTCACAAGTTCGGCACCCCAAACTTATAGCATTATATGCATCGGCTCCGAATCATGTCTTGGGTCAATAGTTGGGTTTGCCCGGCTCCCATGTTTTGGTACCTTAAGTTCCGTTATATCGGCTAAGGTAGCACTGGGAGAACCACTGCGATTGCGCCCCAGTTGAGCTGGGTTAACGCCTTAGTGGAGAAAGCTAAAACTGACCATCATGATGAGGCGAGAGCCGGTCACTGTTCGAGAGGTTTTTGCGAGTCCCTAAAGACTTATGCCGCTTAGAGCGAGGAGCCAGATCCTGTCCGGCCCAGGCGTGGATAGCGCCCCAAATTCGGCCTTCCGAAGACTAGGGGCTTCGCCGAAATTTAAAATTATAGAATTCTATGGCTAAGTGAGAGTGTTCAAGCATTATAAGTCCGGTTGCCTTGTTCGTTGTGTTGAGCGCCTCCCTAGATGGACCCAAATATGGGAACAAGAGCGCTCAAATTTATCCCGAACACCCCAGCACTCGTGGCGCGGGGGCTGAAGCCGACGACTTGCCATCTCTTAGATTTGATAAAAAGCCGCACAGAAGGTAATATTTTAAATTAAGAAGCGTTGCTTAGCGCAAATGAACTAAGTTTTTAGCGCACACGATAACAAAATGCGAGTCTACTCAAATATTACATCTTTGGAGCACTCACCCGCAATAGTGCGGGCGCCCTTCAGCACACTCTTATGATACATCTCGGGCGTGCGATGCTCCTTGCCCTCTGGTGGCAGGTCCGTCACAAGCTTCTGGGCATCCATCTTGCCCCACTGCACCTTTGCGCGGGCAAGGGCCCGACGGGCACCCTCAATACAGGTGGAGTGCTTGATGACTTCAACCCATGGGCACGCATCCACCAGCCGCCGCACCAGGCCGAAGTAGCTCCCAGGCATGGCCTCCTTAGGCCATAGCCGAACTATGAGGCCCATCATGGCCTGTTTGGCCGCCTTGTGGAGCTCAACCAGCTGCTTTAGCTGGTTGCTAAGGGGCACCGGATGTCCGGCCTCAGCATACTGAGACCAGAAGACCTTCTCCGTCGAGCTCCCCTCCTCGGCCTGGTAGAATGCGGCAGCATCGGACACACTGCGAGGAAGATCTGCGAACGCTCCTGGAAAGCTCTGAATTCTGGTAAGCAATAGGTAATTAACACTCACATGCTTACTTTGCATGAAAACTGCCTTACCCGCTGCTATTTTCTTTACCGCCTCGATCTCCTGGAAGGCCTTGTAGGCTTCGGCCTTAGCGGCTTTGGCACTCTCAAGAGCCGTTGCAAGATCAGACTCTCGAGTCTTCGAGTCACGCTCCAGGCTCTCATGTTTCTGCACGAGATCCTGGAGCTCTTGCTGTACCTCCGCCACCCGCGCCTCCTGCTTCTCTCGCTCGGTGCGCTCCGCAGCCGCACTGCATTCGTCCGCAGCCACCGCCTCTTTCAGGGTCGCCACCTCGTTAGTGGCCCCTGCAATACCCATGTTATCCTTGTCATTCTTTTTGCAACCAAAATCCTTTTCTGTAAGGTACAATTTTAATAAGGTGTTACTTACCTTCCTTGTCCTCGAGCTGCTTCTTGGCACAGCCAAGCTCGTTCTCGGATCTCTCGAGGTTTTCCTTCAAAGTATTGACCTCCGCAGTTAGTGCGGCAGAGGTCAACAGCGCAGCCTGCAATCCCATATTGACATATTTTTATGACTCCTGCGTATATCTTTTTTAGATCCTCAGTCCGGCTTTTCTTTCCGAACACCGAACCGAGCATCAGGGGCTACTGTCTATGCGGTACCATTTTATACATATTGAAATTCCTACCTCAAAGCCTGTTAGAAGGCTGCTGCAGGCTTCGGTCAGCCCGCTCTTGGCGAGCTGCACCTTCTGAATCACCGCACTCATAACAGTGCGGTGTTCCTCTTCGATGGAGGCGCCATTGAGCGCCTCCAGCAAATTATCCGGCACCACCGGTTGGACGGAGGCAGCCGGTGTCACGGTCTTGCCCTTCTTGCAAAGGGGTCGCCCGCCGGACTCCGGAGCCACTTTGGGTTCCGGGGCCGAGTCCGGTGCAAAGTCCGGGAGGTTGTCCTGCGACACCTCCGGGGCCCTCTCCTCCTGGTGGGTCCCTTCCTGGGATCCCACCTCGGCATCGTCCGCGTCACGGGGGGTGGAGGCAGTCGGAAGAGAATCCATATCCGACGCCCCTAAGGACCCGCTCGACGAAGTGGGAAGATCATCCTTAGGCGGACTGCAGGGTTGTATGCGGCATTAGAAAGACATTATGTGACGGAAAAAAGAAACCTGAAAGTTATTCGGGAGTCCGGATACTTACGATCTCGCCAGGGGCTTGGCCCTTGGAGGCCAGTCCTCGTCGTCGTCACTAGCGTTGGCAAAGTAGTCCGGGGGAAGAGTTTTTCCCTCCCCCCGCTGGGGGAGAGGCTTTCTTCTTCTCCTCCTCGCCTTGGTGGGAGGAGTAGGCCTCGGATTCATCATCCGATAGCACCTGAAAACGGCAACTCTTCCGAGTCCCCGTGGCCTTCTTCTTGGCCTTCTTCTTCGGCACCACGTGGGGTGCCGGAGCCAGCAGCCCCGTTAGGCGGGCGTCCGCTAGGTCCTCTGGCAATGGGGCCGGACAGATAGCCTGTGCGGCCTTCTTCAGCCAGTCCTGTCAAGGGAAAGGGAGTTTAGATCCCGCATAGAGTCAAAGTATGGAAAACAAGTGTCCCTTAAAGGACAAAATAACTTACCTCATCAGCTGGACGCTCCAAGCTGAATCCGCGATCTTCGGTAGCGGATGCGGGAGCCTCGGCGCCCTTGAACAACACCTTCCAGACATCTTCGTACGTAGTGTTGAAGAGCCCATTCAAAGTCTGGTGCTGCGCTGGGTCGAACTCCCACAGGTTGAAGCCCCGTCGTTGGCATGGGAGAATCTGGCGGATGAGCATGACCTGGACTACGTTAACAAGCTTGAGCTTCTTGTCCACCAGCTTTTGGATACAGGCTTGGAGTCCGGTCAGCTCCTCCGAATCGCCCCAGATCCGGCCACTCTCTTTCCAGGAGGTGAGCTGTGTGGGGATGCCGGATCTGAATTCGGGGGCCGCTGCCCAATCAGGGTCACGCGGCTCGGTAATATAGAACCACCCCAATTTCCACCCCTTGATGGTTTCCACAAAAGTGCCCTCCAGCCATGTAACGTGGGACATCCTGCCCACCATGGCACCTCCGCACTCCGCTTGGCTGCCCTTCACAACCTTCGGCTTGACACTGAAGGTCTTGAGCCACAAGCCGAAGTGGGGCTGGATGCAGAGGTAGGCCTCGCACACGACGATAAACGCCGAGATGTTGAGGATGAAATTCGGGGCCAGATCATGGAAATCCAGGCCGTAGTAGAACATGAGCCCCCGGACAAAGGGATGGAGCGGGAAGCCCAGTCCGTGGAGGAAATGGGGAAGGAATACTACCCTCTCATGGGGCTTGGGGGTGGGGATGAGCTCTCCCTCGATGGGGAGCCGGTGCGCGATGTCGCTGGACAAGTATCCGGCGTTGCGCAGCTTCTGGATCTGCCCCTCCGTGACGGAGGAGGCCATCCACTTGCCTCCCGCTCCGGACATAGTTGGAGGTTGAGGTGAGAAGTGCGGGCTTGTGCGCTGGAGCTCGGGTTCGCAGAGATGGATAAGCCAAGGAGGAAGAAGGCGCAGGTAATAGGGTTGGATCTTTATCCCCTTATATGGGCGGACAAAAACATGCGTCCCCACCGGCCTGATAAAACTCGCTTATCCCCCAAGCGCTGCAATCAATGGCGCGGTTGGGTTACCCACGTCCGTATTGATGGGGATCCCGGAATAAGGGGAACACGATCTCTGCTTCGACTAGACATGCTAAGGAAACCGCTTCGCTAAACGCGCTAAGGTGGTACAATAAAGACGATTTAAGTAAAGGCTTGGTAGTGGTGTGACATCACACCATCAAATACGTCAGTAGATTGAGTTTGTGTAAATATTATTCTCTCTACAGTGGTATGTGGAAATTATTTTTGCAGAGCCGGACACTATCCTGGTGTTCACAGTCTTCTATAAATTATTTGGAGGAGGAACCCGCCTTGCAATGCCGAAGACAATATGCGCGCCGGACTCATCGTCATTGAAGCCTGGTTCAGGCGCTACTGAGGGAGTCCTGGACTAGGAGGTGTCCGGATAGCCGAACTATCATCATCGGCCGGACTCCAAGACTATGAAGATACAAGATTGAAGACTTCGTCCCGTGTCCGGATGGGACTTTCCTTGGCGTGGAAGGCAAGCTTGGCGATACGGATATGTAGATCTCCTACCATTGTAACCGACTCTGTGTAACCCTAGCCCTCTCCGGTCTCTATATAAACCGGATGGCTTTAGTCCGTAGGACGAACAACAATCATACCATAGGCTAGCTTCTAGGGTTTAGCCTCCTTGATCTCGTGGTAGATCTACTCTTGTAACACACATCATCAATATTAATCAAGCAGGACGTAGGGTTTTACCTCCATCAAGAGGGCCCGAACCTGGGTAAAACATCGTGTCCCTTGTCTCCTGTTACCATCCGCCTAGACGCACAGTTCGGGACCCCCTACCCGAGATCCGCCGGTTTTGACACCGACAGCAGCCGCCTCGCTTTTTCTGGCTTTCTCCTTGGCCCGAGAAAGTTCTGCTCAAAGGCCTTCCATAGCAGCAGCACCATCTGCACCAAGCATACAAGTTGTAAGGAATGGGCGTCAGCTCCCTTACTAGGCGACCGTGGAGCAACCACGTACCTTGTGACTCATCAAGTCGTTTATTGACCAGCGAGATGTACGCATCCGCAACGTCGAGTTGCCTTCTCAGCTCGGCAAATCCATCAGTCCGGCTGGCCACCGGACGTTCCGCCACATGCATAGGAAAGGTGACATTCTATAACTGAGATTATGATCCTTGGCACGCTATCGCTTTCGACAGCATACCAAGTCTCAGGGGCTACTATCTATATAGGGCGCACTTCATGTGCAAAACTGTCAAAATGTATGTCATTTTTTGCATACCTCAAAGCCCGTCAGCAAGCTTCTGACGGCCTCATACAACCCGCTCTCGGTGGACGAGATCCTTTCAATAACCGTACTCATTAATGTGCGGTGATCTTCTGAGATGGACGCCCTCTTAAGCAAATCCTGCAGCTCTACCGGCCGTACTCCAATGGGTGCCGAACTCTCTGGCCCCGCCGGACTCGGGGAGACCCTCCGCGACGACACCTTAGGGTCGTCCGCCCCACATGATGGGGCAGCAGATGGAGGCGTTTCACTCTCCATCATCTCCGGACGAAGGTCTCCCAAAGATGAGCTGTGCTGAGACGGGCTGAGATCCGAACTACAAGATGAAAACTTCGGTTACCCTTAAAAATTAAGCAGGGGTATCCACTATTACAAAATTCCTCCTTTTTTACTTACGGCTCGCTGGAGGGCTGATTCCTCCGAGGAGACAGTACGGACAGGACTCTTCCCGGCACAGGACCTTCCGGTAAAGATTTCTTTCCCCGCTTCGAGGCCTTGGCCTCCGGGTCTTCGGAAGCTGTTCTCTTCTCCCCCTGGAAGGAGGGACTCTTGATTCCTCCCTTACTGAAAGCCTCCTTGGTAGAGGTGGTAGTTCCCCTGTGCCCCCCTTCGCCCTCCTCCGAAGGTGCAACCTCCAACATTTTAATTAACACGGGATCCTGCGTGGTCTCAGGGAGGGGGGCCGGACACCGTATCAGTTTTGCTAGCGCTATCCACTCCTGTCCAAGGGATAGCTGGTTAAAGGGCAAACCCACGATAAATAAGTGGACAGTGTGTCCAGACACGGGGCTACTTACTTGAGTATCCGGGCGATTGCAGCTTAGGCCAGCGTCCTCGGTCAAGTCCGGATGCATCTCTTGCGATCCGAAGAACAATTTTTACATCTCCATGGGTGTCAAACCCATGAAGTGTTGAAGAGCTCGTGGCCCCTCCGGATTAAATTCCCACAGGCGGAGGGGGCGACGTTTGCAGGGCAGTAGGCACCGAATCAGCATAACCTGTACTACTGCGACTAGATTGATCTTCCTTTCTTGGAGGCCTCGAATCCGGTCCTGCAAAAGGGGTACATCTTTGGGCGGCCCCCAGTCACGCCCTTTGTTGACCCATGACGTCAACTGTTGTGGAGGGCCCGAGTGGAAGACGGGCGGCGGCCTCTGCCTGCTGCCCCTGGGAGCGATGATATAGAACCACTCCTATTGCCACACGCCGAGCTCCTCTTGAAAAGAGCCCTCGGGCCATGGAGCATCGGCCCTCTTGCTTATGATCGCCCCTCCGCACTCTGCCTGACGCCCCTTGATCATCTTCGGCTCCACATTGAAGGTTTTGAGCCACAAGCCGAAGTGAGGGGTAGTGCGGAGGAAGGCTTCGCAAATGATAATGAACGATGAGATGTGGAGGATGGACTCCGGAGCCAAGTCATGGAATTCCAGCCCATAGTAAAACATGAGCCCCCTCACGAAGGGGTCCATCGGGAAGCCTAAGCCCCTACGGAGGTGAGACACAAACACAACGCTCTCGCCTGGCTCGGGAGTAGGAATAACTTGCCCTCGGCAGGCAACCTATGCGAAATCTCATAGGTCAAGTACCTGGCGTCTCTCAGCTTTAACACGTCATCTTCCGTGATGGAAGAGGGCATCCACCGGCCCCGTAGGTCGGAGCCAGACATTGTCGAAGGTCGAAGGTACCCGAATCTGGAGCCCTGGGTGTTGGAACTCGGGGACGAGGGGCGGACTCGATTGAGGATTGAAGAAAAATAACTGGCCTTGGTCTCATTATAAAGAGGAAGAATACCGAGAGCCGTCCTCGTGACCGTTTGGAACCCGCCTTCGATGGAGGGGGCGTGGCAGCGGGTGCGGTTGGGTTACCCACGTCCGTATTAATGGGAATCCCGGAATAAGGGGAACACGATCTCTGCTTCGACAAAGACGTGCCAAGGAAACCGCTTCGCTAAACGCGCTGAGGTGGTATAATAAAAATAATTCGAGTAAAGGCTTGGTAGTGGTGTGACGTCATGCCACGAAATACGTCAGGAGATTGAACTTGTGTAAATATTATTCTCTCTACGGTGGTATGTGGAAATTATTTTGCAGAGCCGGACACTATCCTGCTGTTCACAATCTTCTATGAATTATTCAGAGGGAGAACCCGCCTTGCAATGCCGAAGACAACATGCGCACCGGACTTGTCATCATTGAAGCCTGGTTCAGGGGCTACTGAGGGAGTTCCGGACTAGGGGTGTCCGGATAGCCGAACTATCATCATCGGCCGGGCTCCAAGACTATGAAGATACAAGATTGAAGACTTCGTCCCGTGTCCGGATGGGACTTTCCTTGGCGTGGAAGGCAAGCTTGGCGATACGGATATGTATATCTCCTACCATTGTAACCGACTCTGTGTAACCCTAGCCCTCTCCGGTGTCTATATAAACTGGATGGCTTTAGTCCATAGGACGAACAACAATCATACCATAGTCTAGCTTCTAGGGTTTATCCTCCTTGATCTCGTGGTAGATCTACTCTTGTAACACACATCATCAAGCAGGACGTAGGGTTTTACCTCCATCAAGAGGGACCGAACCTGGGTAAAACATCGTGTCCCTCGTCTCCTGTTACCATCCGCCTAGACGCACAGTTCGGGACCCCCTACCCGAGATCCGCCAGTTTTCACACCGACAGCCGCTCTCTTATGAGGGATGGCTTCTCCATCCTCCTGCGCTGAATCCTGCTGGAGGGGGTTGTCTTCGGCACTGTCCGGGGTGTTATTGTCTCCGGTGCCGGAATCACCGTTTTTGCTTTGGCGGGATTTAGAGCGGCGCCGCTGACGACGGCGCTTAGGCTGCTTGTTGGAGGGGTCATCCTCCATTGTTCCATTGTCATTCCCTTCTTTTGGGGTGTCCACCATGTATATGTCATATGACGAGGTGGCTTTCCAGTGCCCTATAGGCGCTGGTTCTTGGTCGTCTCCTGCATCGTCGTGCATACCGTCGATGTCTTCGGAGCCGAAGTCGAGCATGTCGGTTAAATCATCGATAGTGGCTACGAAGTGGGTGGTGGGTGGGCTTCGAATTACTTCGTCGTCCGCATCCCAACCTTGCTGACCGTAGTCCGGCCAGGGCTCTCCTGATAAGGAGAGAGACTTTAGTGAATTCAGGACGTCGCCAAAGGGTGAGTGCTGAAAGATGTCCGCGGCGGTGAACTCCATGATCGGTGCCCAATCGGGTTCGATCGGCGGGGGTGCGGAAGGCTCGGAGTCCGGAAAGGAGTCCGGCACCTTGGAGTCACGGGCTTTGCAAAGGACAGGGCTGGTATTCGGCTCGATCGCCGTAGAGATTGCAGCCCCCGGGGCGGTGTCCAGCCACCCGTCCTCGATTGGCGCAGTCGGCTCCGGGCTAAGGGTCGGAGCGGACACTGAGGCGGCCTCCTGGGCACTGTCTGGCGGCAGAGCTAGATCATGCCCATCGCGATAGTGTGACATGCTCGGCTATGGCTCGAACCCTTCGAAGATCAAGTCTTCGCGGATGTCAGCCGTGTAGTTCAAACTTCCAAACCTGACCTAATGGCCAGGGGCGTAGGTTTTGATCTGCTCCAGATGGCCAAGTGAATTGGCCCGCAGTGCAAAGCCGCCGAATACGAAGATCTGTCCGGGGAGAAAAGTCTCACCCTGGACTGCATCGTTGTTGATGATCGGAAGAGCCATCGGGCCTAAAGGTGACGACACAGAGGAACTCTCAATGAAAGCACCAATGTTGGTGTCAAAACCGGCGGATCTCCGGTAGGGGGGTCCCGAACTGTGCGTCTAGGCGGATGCTAACAGGAGACAAGGGACACGATGTTTTTACCCAGGTTCGAGCCCTCTCGATGGAGGTAAAACCCTACTCCTTCTTGATTAATATTGATGATATGGGTAGTACAAGAGTAGATCTACCACGAGATCAGAGAGGCTAAACCCTAGAAGCTAGCCTATGGTATGATTGTTGTTCGTCCCACGGACTAAAACCCTCCGGTTTATATAGACATCGGAGAGGGCTAGGGTTACACAGAGTTGGTTACAATGGGAGGAGATCTACATATCCGTATCACCAAGCTTGCCTTCCACGCCATGGAAAGTCCCACCCGGACACGGGACGAAGTCTTCAATCTTGTATCTTCATAGTCCAGGAGTCCGGCCAAAGGTCATAGTCCGGCTATCCGGACACACCCTAATCCAGGACTCCCTCACCCATCTTGAATCCATTCACATCTTACTTGCATATGCCCCTTTCAATGGTTTTACATTACATCAAATGGATGTGAAGAGTGCTTTCCTTAACGGTCCTCTACAAGAAGAAGTATATGTGTCACAACCACCCGGGTTCTGTAACATCCCAAATTTTCAATTTGGAATGATATACATAGATCATCATTGCATATCATATTTTGTTGCATTATTGGCTCGATCCTAGAAATTCTATGCAACTCAACGACCCACGGAGAGAGTTGGGGATTTCGTTATTTTCTTATTTGGGTATTTCTCAAATTTTGAAAATAGGATCATTGATTTTATTTATTTTATCTTCAATTATTTCTACTACCAAAAATTCAGAGAGGGATAAAATGACTTCCCCAAAATAAAGAAATAATGAAGATTTAATAAAAAAATCAAATAAGATTTTATTTTGGAGTTTTTTCGCTTTTATTTGAATTTAGGAAAAATGCGCGTTTTTCAAAATTGCATTTAGGCCCCGAATAAATGTTCATCTAGTCCGGCTTGATTTTAGAAGTCGGGGAAAATTTATTTCGGGAATTTTGGAGTCCGTTTAGTATTTCTTTTTATTTTTCTTCTGCGCGGAATTATTTAAAAAAACGCGCACCGACCTACGGGCCGTGCCCGAGCGGGACTCCGCTCGAGGGGGGGGCACTATAAATAGCGCCGCCCCGGCGCCCTGGCCCAGCCGCCCGACCCCGCTAGCCTGATCCGCCGCCACCGGCCCACCCGCGCCCCAAACCCTAACCCTAAACGTCGCCGCCGCCAGATCCGCCGCCGCCGCCGCCGCTGCCGTCGCCGGAGCCCCGCCGCACTTCGCCGCCGCCGCCGCCGAGGTTCGCCGCCGCCTCGAACCGCGTACCGCCGGTTTTCTTAAAAACCGGACGGTTTTATTTCGGTTTTGTTTCGGTTTTTTTAGATTCGTTTTTTTATTTTAGTTTTCGGATTTTTTTCGGTTTAGGTTAATTAGCGGATGTTCGTCCGTTAGTTCGTTTTAACGAACGCTTTCGTTAGATTCGTTTAGTTCGTTCGTTAACCCGTTCATCGTTTTTTCTTTTTCTCGGATTAAATCCGCGATTTTTCCGATCGCGATTTCTGATCCGATTTTCGTTTTAGTTTAACTTTTCGCTCGTTTATCGGAATCAGGCGATTCAAGTGCCTGGAGTTTCGTCTCGAAACCCTCTTCCCGAATAATCTACTTAAAGAAGTTTTTGCTTCTGTAAAATTTGACTTAGATCCAGATTAGTAAAACGAAGCTGTTTTCTTTCGCCGTTTGACTTTCGTTGCTTTATTTGATTTGATTCTTTTTGCAAACCGGAGTTCTTCAATTGAACATTCTGGCTAGATCTTTTACTCGAGTTTTATCTGTGCATTAGATGAGTACTTATTGTATGCTTGTTTGTTTGGCTGTGATAGAATATCCGGAGTGCGCCGCCTGTTACTTCATGTCTCTAGGTTTCGCGGATCATCAGCAAGGCAAGTAACACTTGATGATACCTTTCTACTACCCAGTTTTATGCATTAGATCTATCCTCAAACATTGCATTGACTAGGTTCTAATTAAATTGTGGGATGGGAAGTGGATTGAGGTAGTACTCCCTCCGTTTTTATTTAGTTCGCATATTAGCTTTGGTCAAAGTCAAGCTTTACAAACTTTGACCAAATTTATAAACAAAAATATTAAGATATACAATAACAAATCAACAACATTGGATTTATTATTGAATGTACTTTCACATTGTATAGATTTATTATGATAAATGTCTATATTGTTTTCTATAAACATGGTCAAATTTAACGAAGTTTGACTTCAGTCAACTCTAATATGCAGAGTAAATAAAAACAGAGGGAGTACCTATTACCTGTTTTATTTTCAAACCTTTGGGAGTTACTTCTACGTTTGCCTAGCCATGCTATGCTAGTAGACGTGGATTGGGTGAGTGAATATCCATGACAGATGTGAGATTGTTAATTAGTGGTTTATTTAAGGTGGCAACTTAAACACACATCTGGGTGGATTGAGGCACCTGTTTTCTAGCAGGACTTGCCTGTATTTCTTCGGACCGCTACCCTGGCTGAAAGGGATCATGAGATTATTCAAACTAGAAACTTCCGTGTGCAGCCACATGCTATTATGGGCTCTAGCATAGTTGACTAAGTTGTGCGAACTCTTACGGGGTGGACTAGCAGATGTAGGGGATGTAGGTTGGTACGGTCTACCCCTATGTAAGGTGCAAGTGCTTCTGAAAGACTATGTCTCGGTCGTCCGTTTCTCAAACATCATGTAGTGCGAGAAACCAAGCGGAGGCAATCGAGTCATGTGGGGAAAAGTGCGCAAACCTCTGCAGAGTGTATAAACTAATCATGATTAGTCGTGTCCCCGGTTATGGACATCTTGAGTATCTAGTACCTGGATATCATGTGAATCTCATCATGTTACTTTAATTAATATTATTGGGTTTTAATGAGTACTTTTTAATTGGGATTGAGAATGCTGTCAACCATTCTCAATGTTTAACAACCACCATGATAGTTAAATGAATTTATTCCTTTGAAGTAGGGAAAATTTGGCTTTATGCAAAACTGTAACCATAGAGCTTTACCACTAGCCAAATATGCGTGTAGTATAGCCTATCTCCATTGTCATTCTCTATGTGTTACATTGCCAGCATATTCCATGTGCTGACCCGTTTTCGGGCTGCAACGTTTCATGTTGCAGACTTTTCAGACGACGAGTAAGGTGTTGTTAGGTCGTGGTCCTATACTCAGTGATGCCGTTGGAGTTGATGGACTCGCTTATCTTCCAAGCCTTCCGCTGTTATCGTTTTAGATGGCCTTAAGCCATACTTATTTCAATAAGTTCTCTCTTGAGACATTCAATGTAATAAGTGTGTGATTGCTACTCTGTTATAAATCCTCCAAGTACTGTGTGGTGTCAACATTACTGATCCAGGGATGACACCGAGCATAGAGATCAGAATGTTTGAGGTCTGGTCACTACAAGGTGGTAACAGAGCACACGCTGACTATAGGACACGACCACTAAGCTTAAGCCCTAGATCACTACTCTTTCTTCTCATTTCTGACTCCTCATCTTTTCTATTCTTTAGGATGGCGGATGCAAGGATCAAGTTCGCGCAACCAGATGAGAATTCACCTTTTGGATGTCACTTGAAGGAAGCCACTAGATACTTGAACATAGGAGTACCAAGCTTCACCGGGACCTTCAACGCAACTTTACCTGAAGAGGAGCGCTGGAGGATTCAAGTCTACATTCCAGGAAGGACGTTTGCACCAGTCACGGAGCCAATAGAATTTACCTTTGATGTGCCAACATGGAGCCTAGGAAAGAGCATGGCAGCTCACATCGCCATGGGACGAATTGGAGAAGTTTACTACAACAATCTCAAGAATACTATCTACCAGATTTGTGGGCGCCGAGATGAGCATTGGGAGATGATCACCACCAGGAGGGACAGATCAGTCGCAGCTTATATGCAGGAGTTAAACCAACACATCCGACGCCAGGAGAACCAGATGTGCGCAGATATGGAGGAGCTACAGAAGGCTATGACCAGGATCAAGGAGCTAGAAGCAGAACTCAAGGCTACGCGTAAAGACTATATGGAAGAAATCGTCGCTCTAGTAAGACAGAACGGTGACCTTAAGGAGAAGATTGGAGTATTCATGGGAGGTTCAGCACCCCGAGCAGAAGAGGATGAACCTACATGTCCAGATAATTATATCATCGTCGACGACACCGACTCGGATCCCGACGACAGCGATGATGACTATGTTGATGAAGCTGGAGCAGATATCATGGAATCTTCATCGGAGCAGTTTTTCTAGTTGACCACCATAACAGTAGTAGAATTTTCCACCATTTAACTAGTTTAGTCCAAGCACTTTTGTAACGACAGTTAGACCATTGTATGCCCTTGTTTGAATTGATTGGAATGATATTGTGTGTTTCTGACTCATGTGCATATGGGTAGTGTTATCTCACTAGACCTCATTCTATTCTTAACTCTTCCCTTTAAACCCTCAGATGCCTCCGAGATGCGACCCCGAGTTTATTTTTCTGCCAGAGATCACTCAGTTGATTCAGCAGCAGAATACCTTGATTCAAACATTGGTACAGAACCAAGGCAACAACAACCCACCACCACCACCACCTGTTGACCATCTGGCACGTTTCTTAAGGTTGAATCCACCGGTGTTTTCCAGTAGCACTGAGCCGATAGTAGCAGATGATTGGCTCCATAAGATAGGAAGGGAGTTGACCACTGCAGGATGCACAGATGGAGAAAAGGTGAAGTTTGCCGCATACCAGCTTGACGGACCCGCAGCAGCATGGTGGGAGAATTTTACAGCCACTTACCCTGTAGACACTGTCACATGGAATCAGTTTCAGAAAGCTTTTCGTACTGCCCATGTTTCAGCAGGAGCTATGGCCATGAAGAAGCGTGAGTTTCGCAATTTACGCCAAGGAGGACAGACAGTTGGCCAGTATGTGGATGATTTTAGTAAGCTAGCACGTTATGCCCCAGATGACGTTGCTACGGATGCAGCTAAGCAGGAGAAGTTTCTAGAAGGCCTGAATGATGAGCTGAGCATGCAATTGATGGTAGCCACTTTCAATAACTACCAGGAGTTAGTAGATCGTGCTCTTATGATTGAAGGGAAGCAGTAGCAGATTGACAATCGTAAGAGGAAGTATGGACAGGGGAAGTACAATTTTGGAGCTCAACAGAAGCCACGCTTTACCCCAAAGTCAGGAGGGCATTTTCAGCATACTCATGGAGGAGGCAGCTCGCACAATCACAATGGCACAAGGAATGGGAACGGGAATGGAGGAAGGAATGGACAAAGCCGCACCAACCCGTCAACACCATCCAAGGCAGACCTGAGCCATATCACCTGTTACAAGTGCCGCAAGACGGGGCATTATGCAAATGACTGCCCAGAAGCCCAAAATGGAAATGGCAATGGAAGCTCAGGAAAGAAGCCTAACCCTTTCAACAGGGGGAAAGTAAACCACGTTACCGTGGAGGAGGTTGAAGCTCAGCCAGATGCAGTAATAGGTAAGTTTTTGGTTAAGACATTTACTGCAGTTGTTCTTTTTGATACCGGTGCATCGCATTCATACATATCAAGGGGATTTATGGATAAATATAAATTGCCAACCCAAGCACTTAGGTCACCCATTCTAGTAACCTCACCCGGAGCAGAGTATACGGCTAGTAAATGGTGTGATCGACTGCCATTACGGATTGGACACCATGTATTTCCCTCAGATCTAATAGTTTTGGAATCGCAAGGTTTGGATGTGATATTAGGCATGGATTGGTTATCAAAGTATGGAGGGAACATTGATTGCGCCAGTAAGACAATTTTGCTTACGACACCAAAAGGGATAAGGATCAAGTATGTATCACAGCATGAGCCGAGGAGAGCACATGTAAATTCCTTATCATGAGTTGTGCAGGAGGAAGTACCAGTGGTAAAAGATTTTTCCGATGTATTTCTAGAAGAGTTGCCAGGCATGCCACCGGATAGAGACATTGAGTTCTTAATTGAGCTACTGCCAAGCACCGGGCCAATATCCAAGAGACCGTACAGGATGCCAGCCCAAGATTTGGAGGAAATCAAGAAGCAGATTAAGGAGTTGTTGGACAAAGGTTTTATTCTCCCAAGTTCTTCACCTTGGAGATCGCCAGTACTTCTAGTGGAGAAGAAGGATGGATCGTTAAGAATGGTTGTTGATTATCGCGGATTGAATGAAGTAACAATCAAGAACAAGTACCCACTGCCAATGATCAATGATCTGTTTGATCAGTTGCAAGGAGCTAAGGTGTTTTCCAAGATTGATTTGCGATCAGGGTACCATCAGTTAAAGATTCGGGAGAAAGATATACCGAAGACGGCTTTCACCACCAGATACGGGCTTTATGAGTATACCGTTATGTCATTTGGTCTGACTAACACCCAGCCTATTTTATGAACATGATGAACTAGGTGTTTATGGAGTTTTTGGATAAGTTCGTCGTGGTGTTCATTGATGATATTTTGGTTTACTCGAAGAACGAAGAGGAACACAAGGAACACTTGCGATTAGTACTCGAGAAGCTCAGAGAACATCAGCTATATGCCAAGTTCAGCAAGTGTGAGTTTTGGTTGAAGGAAGTTGGATTTCTCGGACATGTTATATCCGGAGAAGGTATCGCAGTAGACCCCACTAAAGTTGTCACTGTGACAAACTCGGAAGCACCAACAACAGTTGGAGAGATCAGGAGTTTCCTTGGACTCGCAGGATACTATCGAAGATTCATTGAAAATTTCTTGAAGATTGCCAAGCCTATGATAGAGTTGTTGAAGAAGGATACTAAGTTCATTTGGACTGAGGAGTGTGAGGCTAGTTTCGAAGAATTGAAGAAACGTTTGGTTACCTCACCAGTGTTGATTCTACCAGATCAGATTAAGGATTATGAAGTGTATTGCGACGCTTCACGTCGAGGACTTGGAGCAGTGCTTATGCAGGAAGGAAGAGTTGTTTCGTATGCTTCACGACAACTTAAGCCTCATGAGTTGAATTATGCTACTCATGATTTGCAGTTAGCAGCTATAGTGCATGCACTGAAAACGTGGAGACATTTTCTCATTGGAAATCATTGTGAGGTGTACACGGATCATAAGAGTTTGAAATACATCTTCACGCAGAAGGAGTTAAATCTCAGGCAGAGGAGATGGTTGGAACTTATTAAGGATTATGATATGAGATTGCATTATCACCCCGAGAAGGCTAACGTTGTAGCAGACGCGTTGAGTCGCAAGAGCCATGTCAATACTCTAATGACGGGAGAAATACCCAAGGATTTAGCCGAGGACCTTCGAGAGCTATGTTTGGAAATAGTTTCGAGAGGCTATGTAGCAGCATTGGAGATTCAGTCTACGTTGATGGATAAAATCAGAGAAGCTCAAAAGGCAGATACGGAAGTTGCCTCTATTAAGGAACAGATAAGCAAGGGGAAGGCTAAAGGATTTCGTGAGGATGAGTACGATACCCTATGATTTGAGGACTGTGTTTATGTGCCCAATGACCCGGCGATCAGGAAGCTGATTCTGCAAGAGGCACACGATTCACCATACTCGATTCACCCCGGAAATACAAAGATGTATTTGGATTTGAAGGAAACATTCTGGTGGACCGGAATGAAGAAGGATATTGCAGAGTATGTAGCAGTTTGTGATGTATGTCAAAGGGTGAAGGCAGAACACCAGAAGCCAGCTGGATTGTTGCAGCCATTGCCTATACCCGAATGGAAGTGGGATAAACTAGGCATGGATTTCATCACGGAATTGCCCAGGACTCGTTCAGGCTATGACTCGATTTGGGTTGTAGTTGATCGTTTGATGAAGGTAGCTCATTTCATCCCAGTAAAGACTACCTGCAGCAGTGCCAAATTGGCTAAGATATACATGACGAGGATTGTATGTTTGCATGGAGTTCCAAGAAGTATCGTATCAGATAGAGGAACCCAATTCACCTCGAAGTTCTGGAAGCAGTTGCACGAAACATTGGGAACCAGACTGGAGTTTAGCACAGCTTTCCACCCACACACAGATGGACAGACCGAGAGAGTCAATCAGATTTTGGAAGATATGCTTAGAGCTTGTGTTTTGGATTATGGATCAAGTTGGGATGACAACTTTCCATACGCGGAGTTTTCTTACAACAATAGTTACCAATCCAGTTTGAAGATGGCCCCTTTCGAAGCCTTGTACGGAAGGAGGTGCAGAACCCCGTTGTTGTGGGATGAGGTTGGAGACCGCCAGTTGTTTGCACCAGATTTGATTAAGGAGTCTGAACAAAAAGTAAAGTTGATTCACGACAGGCTCAAGGTAGCTCAGTCAAGGCAGAAGAGCTATGCAGATTTGAAACGCAAAGAGACAGAATATGAAGTCGGAGACAGAGTTTATCTTCGAGTATCTCCACTTCGAGGAGTTAAATGCTTTGGAGTTAAAGGAAAGTTAGCGCCACGTTTTGTGGGGCCATACAAGGTTTTGGAACGCATGGGAGAAGTAGCATACAAGTTGGAATTACCTGAGGGATTGTTAGGAGTTCACGATGTGTTCCATGTTTCACAGTTGAAGAAGTGCCACGCGGAGATGGCTGATATACCATTGAGAGATACGGTGCCATTGGAAACGATTCAGTTGAAAGAAGATTTGACCTATGAAGAGAAACCTGTTAAGATTTTGGATTATGCCAGCAGAGTTACCCGCAGCAAGGTTATCAGGTTTTGCAAAGTTCAGTGGAGCCACCACACTGAGGAGGAAGCCACCTGGGAGCGAGAGGAAGATCTGCTCAAGGACCACCCTCACCTATTTGCTAGCCAACCCAAATCTCGAGGGCGAGATTCATCTTAAGGGGGGTAGGTTTGTAACATCCCAAATATTCAATTTGGAATGTTATACATAGATCATCATTGCATATCATATTTTGTTGCATTATTGGCTCGATCCTAGAAATTCTATGCAACTCAAGGACCCACAGAGAGAGTTGGGGATTTCGTTATTTTCTTATTAGGGTATTTCTCAAATTTTGAAAATAGGATCATTGATTTTATTTATTTTATCTTCAATTATTTATACTACCCAAAATTCAGAGAGGGAATAAAATGACTTTCCCAAAATAAAGAAATAATGAAGATTTAATAAAAAAATCAAATAAGATTTTATTTTGGAGTTTTTTTCGCTTTTATTTGAATTTAGGAAAAATGCGCGTTTTTCAAAATTGCATTTAGGTCCTGAATAAATGTTCATCTAGTGCGGCTTGATTTTAGAAGTCGGGCAAAATTTATTTCGGGAATTTTGGAGTCCGTTTAGTATTTCTTTTTATTTTTCTTCTGCACGGAATTATTTAAAAAAACGCGCACCGACCTACGGGTCGTGCCCGAGCGGGACTCCGCTCGGGGGGGGGGGAGGGGCACTATAAATAGCGCCGCCCCGGCCCAGCCGCCCGACCCCGCCAGCCCGATCCACCGCCGCCGGCCCACCCGCGCCCCAAACCCTAACCCTAAACGCCGCCGCCGCCAGATCCGCCGCCGCCGCCGCCGCCGGAGCCCCGCCGGACTTAGCCGCCGCCGCCGCCGAGGTTCGCCGCCGCCTCGAACCGTGTGCCGCAGGTTTTCTTAAAAACCGGACGGTTTTATTTCGGTTTTGTTTCGGGTTTTTTAGATTCGTTTTTTTATTTTAGTTTTCGGTTTTTTTCGGTTTAGTTTAATTAGCGGACATTCGTCCGTTAGTTCGTTTTAACGAACGCTTTCGTCAGATTCCTTTAGTTAACGAACGTTCGTTCGTTAACCCGTTCGTCGTTTTTTCTTTTTCTCGGATTTAATCCGCGATTTTTTCGATCGTGATTCCTGATCCGATTTTCGTTTTAGTTTAACTTTTCGCTCGTTTATCGGAATCAGGCGATTCAAGCGCCTGGAGTTTCGTCTCGAAACCTTCTTCCCGAATAATCTACTTAAACAAGTTTTTGCTTCTGTAAAATTTGACTTAGATCCAGATTAGTAAAACGAAGCTGTTTTCTTTCGCCGTTTGACTTTCGTTGCTTTATTTGATTTGATTCTTTTTGCAAACCGAAGTTCTTAAGTTGAACATTCTGGTTAGATCTTTTACTCGAGTTTTATCTGTGCATTAGATGAGTACTTATTGTATGCTTGTTTGTTTGTCTGCGATAGAATACCTGGAGTGCGCCGCCTGTTACTTCGAGTCTCTAGGTTTCGTGGATCATCAGCAAGGCAAGTAACACTTGATCATAGCTTTCTACTACCCAGTTTTATGCATTAGATCAATCCTCAAACATTGCATTGACTAGGATCTAATTAAATTGTGGGATGGGAAGTAGATTGAGGTAGTACCTATTACCTGTTTTATTTTCAAACCTTTGGGAGTAACTTCTACGTTTGCCTATTATGCCATGCTATGCTAGTAGACGTGGATTGGGTGAGTGAATATCCATGACAGATGTGAGATTGTTAATTAATGGTTTATTTAAGGTGGCAACTGAAACACACATCTAGGTGGATTGAGGCACCTGTTTTCTAGTAGGACTTACCTGTATTTCTTTGGACCGCCACCCAGTGAAAGGATCGATATGGTTGACTAGAGGGGGGGGTGAATAGGCAACTAACAATTTTTAGACTTTTCTTTAACAAATTAAAACTTGCAATGAAATAGGTTGTCTAGATGTGCAACTACGTGGACAACCTATATGATGCAAAGACAATAAGCACACAAGCAAGCAATGGATATAACTCAAGTAAGCTTGCAAAAGTAAAGGGACAAGATAACCAAGAGTGGAGCCGGTGGAGACGAGGATGTGTTACCGAAGTTCCTTCCTTTTAAAGGGAAGTACGTCTCCATTAGAGCGGTGTGGAGGCACAATGCTCCCCAAGAAGCCACTAGGGCCACCGTAATCTCCTCACGCCCTCACACAATGCGAGATGCCGTGATTCCACTATTGGAGCCCTTGAAGGCGGCAACCGGACCTTTACAAACAAGATTGGGGCAATCTCCACAACACTTGGTGGCTCCCAACAACACCATGAAACTTCACCACAATGGAGTATGGCTTCGAGGTGACCTCAACTGTCTAGGGTGCTCAACACCCAAGAGTAACAAGATCTGCTAGGGATAAGTGGGGGGAATCAAATTCTCTTGGTGGAAGTGTAGATCTGGGCCTTCTCAACCAATCCCAAGCAAATCAACAAGTTTGATTGGCTAGGGAGAGAGATCGGGCGAAAATGGAGCTTGGAGCAACAATGGAGCTTTGGGGGAAAGAGGTAGGTCAACTTTGGGGAAGAAGACCCCTTTATATAGTGGGAAGAACAATCCAACCGTTATTCCACTCACCTGCCCCGCACAGAGCGCTACTACCGCTGGGGAAGGGCGGTACTACCGCTCCGGGCGGTACTACCGCTCGACCCAGCGGTACTACCGTGCTGCCTGGGGCCCTGACCCCAGGGCGGTACTACCGCCAGGGAAGAGCGGTACTACCACTCCGGGCGGTACTACCGCTTAGACCCAGCGATACTGCTGCACTGCCCAGGGCCCTGTCACCAGGGCGGTACTACCGCTAGGGAAGGGCGGTACTACCGCTTAGAGCGGTACTACCGCCCCTACTACCTTCCTTAGTGCCGCAAAACCCAACTTGAAAAATTCGTTCGAGAATCGAGGCGGAAGTAGCCCAGACGCACAGCGGTACTACGGCCGAAACACCCAAGCGGTACTACCGCTCTGAGAGCGGTACTACCACTTGGAGCAGTACTACCTGTGGAGTTTCGGCGGTACTACCGCTAGGGCAAAGCAGAGCATAGTAAGGGGAAAATAGCAGCTCCAAAGATGCGGAAGGAAAGACGACGGGTGTGATAATGATGTGTACGTGTGATTCCACCCAAGTCTTACCAAAGCGGATCCTCTCTTGATAGTACGGTGACTCCTACGAAACTAGTCCACCAACAACGAAATGAAGGAGCTACACCGTCTTGAATTACAACACCGAGGGGAGGAAATCGTCTCGTGCCAATGGATGACTCTCTGAAAGAACTAACGCACACGATTAGTCCGCACAAGCATTGTCATCAATCACCAAAACATATTGGGAATAAATATGCCCTTACAATCTCCCCCTTTTTGGTGGATTGATGACAATACGGGATTTGCACAATATGAAAGATATAGGATAAGCGCAAAAGTACAACCGTCCTAAAATGTAGAAGGGCTCCCCCTGGATGTGTGCTACCTAGAAAAGTGCTTTGGACTGCACGACACAGATGCTAGGATCAATGGTCCCCCTATATTTTAGAGACCAATTACCTAAGCAAGATATGAGAGCAACATATATATAACAAGATAGGCATGGAACTCATAAGCTAGATAGACATAGATAAAGATATGAAGAGATAAGGTAGCATATGTCTCACACCATATGACTCGAGCTTAGGTCTTACTGACAGAACCAGAACTTAGGTCTCACAGACACAAACCAAATAAAACGACAAGCGAAAGCACAAACACAAACGACGGAAGACACAAAACGCAAATCCCTAAACTCTCTCCCCCTTTGACATCAAGACACCAAAAAGGAGAGGGAGTGATGCTACGGCTCCAGTTGAAGGAAAACGATGGACACCCATCAGATCTCAGAGGGATCATCTGCGGTGCCATCGTCAGCCGGGAAGTGCTCAGCATCAGAATTAGTCCAGGGGCAGTGCTGCTGAATCCACTCCTCCTCCTCGGTAAGCTGATCCTCAGAACCACTAATCAAAATAGCACCCATCTGACGCATGAGCTCCTTGTGGCGACCTCGGGCCTTCTTCTCAGCCACATGAGTCATGTACTGACCGTGAGACTCCATGCAGAACAGCTTCTTCACCTTGACCTTGAGCTTCTTGGCCCAAGAGGGCTCTGCCTCAGAAGGCACGTAGTCATCATCTTCATCCTCAGCCTTAGCCCCAAACTCCTCCTCAGTCTCCATGGCAGGAGCAGATGAAGGAACTCCAGTCCTAGGGGCTTGAGTGCCCCAGTTATCCTTCTTCCTCAGACGCTTGACATTGTGAGAAACCAAGTCTCCAATCTCCAGCACCACCTTGGGATAGACAAGATCCCAGGCCTTCTCAATGAGCAGCATAATGAACGGTCCATAAATCGGGCACTTGCGCTCGGAGATAACAGAAACCAGCTCAGACCACATAACATGAGAGATGTCCAAGGACTCTCCGGTGCTCTGCCCCTTCTCCCGCTGACAGAAGAGAAGCATGTCCACGAGATAAGAGTGAACCTGGTCCAGATTCCCGATGCGAGGGAAAAGAGTTTCTCTGAAGATACGGTGAAGAATGTCCAGATAGGCAGGCAGCTCATAGCTCTCCTTCTTCGTCTCATGGTTGATCCTCAGAGTGCAGTAGGGCCACAGAGCTTGCTTGTGAGTGGCATTGGCACGACGGTGGGGGAGAAAGCCGACAGCAGACTCAAGTCCAAGATCTTCCACCCCAATCAACTACATGAAAGCTTTCCACTTGACTGACAGCAACTTGCCATTTGTCATCCAAGTCAGAGTTCTGTCCTCATCGGTCCCAAGATGAACCGTGGCATAGAATTGGGCCACAATATCAGCATCATAGTCCTTGTTGAATTGCATGATCCCGAGAATGTTCAGCTGAGTGCACATCTGAAGAGCTTCACCAAAGTAGTTAGGATCATTCTCCATATGCTCGGTGTGGATGGAGTGCACTTTGACATGGAGATTATTCTTGGCTTTGAGGACGTCAAAATAGATGGCAAACTGGAACCTGTTCCAGAACGGACGGTTGACCAAAGTGGGATCTTGGTCGACCTCATACGGGTTGCGGCAGTGCCTTGCCCAGAACTCCTTGGGCGGCATTTCTGGCACGGTTTTGCTTGGCTTTGGCTTGACCCCAGGCTTCTTCTACAGTTGGGAAGGAGGTGGAGCACTAGAAGATCCTCCGGCAGGCTTAGTGGGCTCAGTGGTGCGGCAGCGCTTGGACGAAGCACGACCGGGGTTGACACGACGAGCCTGATGCTCAGGAACCTCATCACCTGGAACCACACACACAAACACGCAAACAACCAGAAGGAACGAGCGCAAGCCACAAACACAAACAAAGAGATCACTGAGAGGTTGGAGGATGATGGAACTGGGTAGAGGGCGGTAGTACCGTGACCCTTGAGTGGTAGTACCGCTCCAAGCGGTAGTACCGCTCTGGAGAGAGCGGTAGTACCGCTCTCAGCGGTAGTACCGCTCTGGGAGAGTGGTAGTACCGCTCGAGGCGGGGAAATAGCAGTTTCCAACTACCGTGGTCAGATCCGGTACTACCGTCCTACCAAATTCAAAAATACTCCAACCAAACACTAATCCAAACAGTCTAGAAGCCTTCTCCATCCTACTCAATCCTAGATCTGGACAAAAATCTAGAGATGCAACTGCTATTGCCCCAAGAACACTAGATGGGAAAACTAGACAAAAGGAAACAGGGAACAGGGGCAATACCGGCATCCATGGCAAGAGGACAAGGTGGGGATCGATTCCACCGAAGGAAACGGAGAGGAGCGCCCCGGAGAGGGAGATCCGCCGGAGCCCTCCCGCGGCGCCGGTTGATGAAGAGAGAGAGACGAACGGGGCGAAGGGGTGAGCGAATGGGTATGGGGGAGAAGAAAACTCCCCCTACCCCCGATATAACCCCCAGTCCGCGCCTCACAGCGGTAGTACCGCTCTGGAGGGTGGTAGTACCGCTGGGAGCGGTAGTACCGCTCTGGAGGGTGGTAGTACCACTTCAGCAACCACGCTACTTCTAGACCAACGGCTAACGCTCACAAAGAAACGGAAAGCAAAGCCAAAAGAACGAGAGGACCAACACGACAACACACACACACACAACAGACCAGAAACAACTCAAACACAAACAACCACACGAAACAGAGCAAGCTCTAGCCTCTCTCAGGAGAGGGCGGTGGTCGGAGCCACCTATGTTTGAGTCAATTGGTATGGCACCGCGAAGAATTATCCTTGGGCCCATGACCAAAACTCGTCTTTGAAGCACAAGTACCATCAAAAATGGCTATTGTGAAAGAGTTGATCGTTTTATGCATAATGGGGGGGAGGGAAAGTTCATTGAGAGAACAACACTCCCCCTATGTCCATGCCTACATCTAAGCAAGATACCAAGTTGAGTGGGGTGGGGTGTGCAAGGGTTCAAGTCACATTGCTCGAATCAATGATATTTAGCTCATGCCTTAACTCGCGAAATCTTGCTTCATCCAAGGGCTTCGTGAAAATATCTGCAAGGTTATCATGAGTGTTGACATACTTGAGCTCGATCTCTCCTCACCTAATTCGATCCCGGATGAAGTGATACGGAATCTCAATGTGCTTCGTCTTGAAGTGTTGCACCGGGTTGAGAGAAATCTTGATGGCACTTTCGTTGTCACACCAAAGAGGCACTTTGTCACAAATGACACCGTATTCCTTTAAAGTTTGCCTCATCCATAAGAGTTGTGCACAACAACTACCGGCCGCCACATATTCTGCTTCTGTGGACGAGAGAGACACACAACTTTGCTTTTTGGAAGACCAACTCACCAAAGAGCACCCAAGAAACTGGCACCCTCCGGAAGTGGACTTCCTATCCACTTTCTCTCCCGCCCAATCGGAATCCGTAAACCCTTCAAGCTTGAAGTTTGCCCCTCTTGGGTACCATAGGCCAAAGTTTGGGGTATGAGCCAAATATCGAAAGATTCGCTTGACCGCCACATAGTGACTTTCCTTCGGTGCAGCTTGAAACCGTGCACACATCCCCACACTCAACATGATATCTGGTCTAGATGCACAAAGGTAAAGCAGGGAGCCAATCATGGAGCGATATACCTTTTTATCCACCGCTTTACCATTGGGATCAATGTCAAGTTGGCAATTGGTGGGCATTGGAGTAGAAGCCGGCTTGACATCACTTAACTTGAATCTCTTGAGCATGTCTTGAGTGTATTTGGCTTGGTAGATGAAGGTACCTTCTCTTCTTTGTTTGATATCAAAACCAAGGAAGAACTTCAACTCTCCCATCGAAGACATCTTGAACTTGGAGGTCATGAGAGCGGCAAATTCCTCATTGAAAGCTTTGTTAGGAGAACCAAAGATAATGTCATCAACATATAGTTGGCATACAAACAACTCCCCTTTGACCTTCTTAGTAAAAAGAGTGGGATCGATTTGTCCTACTTCAAATCCACGATCTTGTAACAACTCGGTAAGGTGGTCATACCACGCACGTGGGGCTTGTTTAAGGCCATAGAGTGCCTTATCGAGTTGATACACATGATCCGGGAAGTAGGGGTCCTCAAACCCGGGGGGTTGCTTGACATAAACCAACTCATTAATGGGACCATTAAGAAAAGCACTTTTCACATCCACTTGTTGCAACTTAAAGCTGTGATGGGAAGCATAAGCAATCAACAAACGAATGGATTCAAGATGAGCAACGGGAGCAAAGGTTTCACCGTAGTTGACACCCTCGACTTGGGAGTAGCCTTGTGCTACCAATCTTGCCTTGTTGCGAATGATGTTCCCATGAGCATCTTGCTTGTTCTTGAAGATCCACTTTGTTCCAATGACGTTGTGGTTCCCCGAAGGTCTTGGCACCAATCTCCACACCTTGTTGTATTCGAAGTTGTTGAGTTCTTCGTGCATGGCATTGAGCCAATCCGAGTCTTCGAGCGCCTCATAGACCTTATGGGGTTCAACACAAGAGACAAACGCATGATGTTCACAATAGTTTGCTAACTGTCTACGAGTGCTTACCCCCTTTCTTAGGCTTCCAACCACATTCTCCATGAGATGACCTTTGGTAGTGAGTTTGGAAGCAATATTCGCGGCACGACGCTCCAATTCCTCCTCTGATGTCGAAGGAGGAGCATTCACTTGATCATCCTGAGCGTCGTCATGAGCTTGTTCTTCATCTTGAGCTTGCTCATGATCTTGAACTTGCTCGAGGGGAAGAACTTGACCTTGGGCATCATGTGGAGGTTCATCACCATCTTGTGATTGATCTTGCCCGTGGTCTTGTTCCTTAGGTTGAGGGCCTTCACTTTGTTCTTCGGAAGTGTGTGGGTCTTGGGGAGGTGATGGCTCCACTTCAGTGGAGCATTGTCCTTCTCCTTCGGCCACAAGGAGTTCCTCAATGGGTAGGATATGACCAATACCCATTCTTCTTATGGCTTGGGGAGGAATTTCATCACCTACATCACAAGTACCAGTTTGCTCCACTTGGGAGCCGTTATTTTCATCAAACTCTACGTTACACCGTCTCCTCAATGAGTCCATTGGACTTGTTGAGAACACGGTAAGCATGAGAGTTTGTAGCATAACCAACAAATATGCCCTCATGAGCTCTAGCTTCGAATTTAGACAAACGAACACCTTTCTTGAGAATGAAACACTTACACCCGAACACCGAGAAGTACTTGAGGTTAGGCTTGTTCCCAGTGAGTATCTCATACGGAGTCTTGTTCAAGCCTTTGCGGAGATAGAGCCGATTGGATGCATGACAAGCTGTGTTGATGGCTTCGGCCCAGAAGTTGTATGGAGACTTGAACTCCGCCATCATGGTTCTTGCCGCATCCATCAACGTCCGGTTCTTCCTCTCCGCAAAACCATTTTGTTGAGGGGTATATGGTGCAGAATATTGATGCTTGATCCCTTCATCACTAAGAAACTCATCCAAGGTGTAGTTCTTGAACTCGGTGCCGTTGTCACTTCTTATTGTCAAGATCTTTGCATCGTGTTGACGTTGAGCTTCATTTGCAAAGTCGATGACGGTTTGTTGAGTCTTACTCTTCCTCTTGAAGAAGTATACCTGTATCTTGAATAATCATCCACTATCACCAAGCAATACTTTCTACCCCCAAGAATATCAAAGGATGGGGGCCCAAAGAGGTCCATGTGGAGGAGCTCCAAGGGTCTCTTCGAGTAGATGATAGTCGTGGGAGGGTGAGCCGTCTCATGAAGCTTTCCTTCGATACAAGCACTGCAAACACGATCTTTGGCAAAACTAACATTCGTTAGTCCGTGGACATGGTCCCCCTTGAGAAGACTTTGCAAAGATCTCATATTGACGTGGGCTAAACGGCGATGCCAAAGCCATCCCACATCAACTTTAGCCATTAGGCATGTCGCGGTCTTAGTGGGTTGCTTCGAGAAGTTAACCACATAGAGACCGTTCTCGACATGCCCAACAAAGGCTACTTTAAGAGTCTTGCTCCACAAGAGGGCCACGGTATCAATATCAAAGGTGGCAAAACCCATGAGTGCGAGTTGACGACCGGAAAGTAAATTGAATGCAAGGGACTCAACAAGCATGACTTTCTCGATCGTTAGATCATGAGAAATGACAACCTTGCCAAGACCCAATACCTTAGAATGTAAGGCATCACCCCATTCGACATTGGTGGGAATAGATGGGATATTGTGCACGTCCACCACCAAGTCCTTGCTCCCGGTCATATGATTTGTTGCTCCACTATCGAGCAACCATGATCCCCCACCGGAAGCAAACACCTACAAGAGATCAATGCTTGGTTTTAGGTACCCATTGAGTAATGGGTCCTTTGATGTTAGTAACAAGGGTCTTAGGAACCCAAATAGACCATTCAATGTACTCATAAGGAGAACCAACAAATTTAGCATAGACATGTCCATCACTAGCACGGCACAACACATAAGAGGGGTTAAAGTCGTCGGCTTTGTTGGGAGAGATGGCGTTGCGCTCTTTGGCTTCACCGCTCTTCCCATTGTTCTTCTTCTCCTTAGGAGCACCTTCTCCCTCCTTCACAAAGGTTTGCGTGAGCGGAGGAGGTCGATTGGTCTTGCTCTTCTTCTCCTTGTTCTTCTTCTTGTTCTTGGACTTGGGTGCGAACCCAACTCCCTCCTTGCCCACAATTTCCTTTTGATTGCTCAAAAGGTCATTTAGGTTCTTCTCGCCTTGTATGCATGACACAAGACCTTTCTCGAGTTGTTCCTTCAACTTGGCATTTTCCTCCACGAGATGCACATGCTCACAACATGGGTTAGTAGCATTTGCATTATCAATTAAGACCATGTGAGGAAATGTGGCCTTCTCCTTAGTTAGCTTAACTTGGAGTTGAGCATGTGACTCCTTGAGGGTGGCATGAGCACTTTTCAAGACCTTGTGGGCCTTGTCAAGTACATCAAACTCCTCCGTGAGTCTAACATGATCAACCCCAAGTTTAGCTTTCTCGGAAGCTAGAACACGATACACAACAAGAGCATGATCAAGATCTTTCTTTAGTTTAGCATGACCATCGTTGTGTGACTCCTCAAGAGCCAAACGATGCTCACGCTCTTCCTCAAGAGCATTAGAGAGATCCGATATCTCATCAGCATAGTCACGACTATGACTTTCCATCTTAGTGATGGTTTCTTCATGAGCCTCGATCATGTCATTGGCTTCACCAAGTTGTTCCAAGAGAGCAACGAAATGCTTCTTGGATTTTCCCTTGAGCTTACTCATGAAGGACTCAAATTCATTTATCTCCTCATTAGACCCTTACCATTATCAAAGTCATCCGTTGAAGGAGGGTTAGGAATAATGGTGGTTTTGATGTTGGGGGTTACCTTGTTGGTGGCCTTAGCCATGAGGCACTTGGCGGTGATGTTCTCGTTAGGTGCATCGAAGAGAGACACCCGAGGAGTTGAGACAATGGCAACGGATGCCATGGCCATTGTTTCACCATCTTCATCATCATTGTCATCCTCACGGTATTCTTCTTGAACCACCAACCCGCGAGAAGGAGTCTTCTTGGTGAAGTTGTTCTTGTTGGGGAAGGACTTGGCTTTGTCTTTTCGAATGAACTTGCCACCATTGTCTTCCCGCTTCTCGTATGGACAATCCGCAACGAAATGACTGACATTGCCACAGTTGAAACAAGTTCTAACTCGTTGCTTCCCCTTGAGGCCACTTGAGTTGTTCTTGTTGAAGTTGGGTCTTGTAGTCTTCTTACTCCAAAACTGTCTTGAGGCAAGAGCCATGTGCTCATGATAATCATACTTCGTGTCCTCGGGGTTGCTCTCCTCATCTTCATCTTCTTCTTCTTCTTACACACTAACCTTGGCCTTCAAGGCAAGATTCAGCTTCTTTGCCCTTTGGGAACGGAGCACCGCATTGTCGGCGGTCTTATCCAAGATGTTCATTGCAACAAACTCATCCAACACTTCACCAGAGGTCATGGAGTGGAAGTCCGGTCTTTGACGGATGACGGAGGACATGGCCTTGTTGTAGGGCATCATGGCCTTTAGGAACTTGCGCTTGATCCAGTTGTCATCCGTGTCCTTACTCCCATGATCTCGGAGAGCGACCGCAAGTTTGGTCACTCTTCGAAAGAGCTCACGAGGTTCTTCATCCTCTTTCATTGCAAACTCATCGGCTTCATCTTGCACCACTTCATAGTTGGAGCGTTGAATGCTAGCACTTCCTCTATACATACGCTCAACACACTTCCATGCTTCTTTAGCCATGACATGAGGTCGAAGATGAGGGAGATCTTCGGGAAGGATAGCATCTTGGATGATGAAGAGAGCACTCTCATTGAATTGATTGTCCACTTCTTCTCGAGGGGTGAAGTTGCTTGGATCATGAGGATAGAAACCTTCTTCAATAATTCTCCAAAGGTTAGTATTCACATGTTTTAAATGACGCTTGAAGCGATAAACCCAAGAATCATAATCTTCATTTTTCACATATTTAGTAGAGGGGATCGGTCCTCTATACACTGGGGGTTCCACATGGGCAAAGATGCCGGTGCCATTTCTACCACTTGTAGAAGGACTCTTTTCATTGTTATCTTCCCCCTTATCGGAGTTAGCATCCGTCACCTTGTTAGTGGGATCACACACTTTCATTGGTGAGGTAGATAGTTTAAGTCCCTCTAGAAATTAAGTAAACATGCTTTTAACCTCGGCCATCATGGAGGTTTTCAATGTGTCTAAAGCCACATTGAATTCCTCACGTGAGACCGAGGTTCCCCCTTTGGCCGAAGACGAGATGGGATTCACACCGGAGTGTTCCTCCGCACCTTCGTTGACGTCAACCATACTCTTCGGACGGCAAAGTCCTTAATAAAGAGACGAGGCTCTGATACCAATTGAAAGGATCGATATGGTTGACTAGAGGGGGGTGAATAGGCAACTAACAATTTTTAGACTTTTCTTTAACAAATTAAAACTTGCAATGAAATAGGTTGTCTAGATGTGCAACTACATGGACAACCTATATGATGCAAAGACAATAAGCACACAAGCAAGCAATGGATATAACTCAAGTAAGCTTGCAAAAGTAAAGGGACAAGATAACCAAGAGTGGAGCCGGTGGAGACGAGGATGTGTTACCGAAGTTCCTTCCTTTTAAAGGGAAGTACGTCTCCGTTAGAGCGGTGTGGAGGCACAATGCTCCCCAAGAAGCCACTAGGGCCACCGTAATCTCTTCACGCCCTCACACAATGCGAGATGCCGTGATTCCACTATTGGAGCCCTTGAAGGCGGCAACCGGACCTTTACAAACAAGATTGGGGCAATCTCCACAACACTTGGAGGCTCCCAACAACACCACGAAGCTTCACCACAATGGAGTATGGCTTCGAGGTGACCTCAACCATCTAGGGTGCTCAACACCCAAGAGTAACAAGATCTGCTAGGGATAAGTGGGGGGAATCAAATTTCTCTTGGTGGAAGTGTAGATCTGGGCCTTCTCAACCAATCCCGAGCAAATCAACAAGTTTGATTGGCTAGGGAGAGAGATTGGGCGAAAATGGAGCTTGGAGCAACAATGGAGCTTTGGGGGAAAGAGGTAGGTCAACTTTGGGGAAGAAGACCCCTTTATATAGTGGGAAGAACAATCCAACCGTTATTCCACTCACTAGCCCCGCACAGAGCGGTACTACCGCTGGGGAAGGGCGGTACTACCGCTCCAGGCGGTACTACCGCTCGACCATGCGGTACTGCCGCGCTGCCTGGGGCCCTGACCCCAGGGCGGTACTACCACCAGGGAAGAGCGGTACTACCGCCTCGGGCGGTACTACCGCTTAGACCCAGCAGTACTGCCGCGCTGCCCAGGGCCCTGTCACCAAGGCAGTACTACCGCTAGGGAAGGGCGGTACTACCGCTTAGAGCGGTACTACCGCCCCTACTACCTCCCTTAGTGCCGCAAAACCCGACACGAAAAATTCATTCGAGAATTGAGGCGGAAGTAGCCCTGATGCACAGAGGTACTACGGCCGAAACACCCAAGCGGTACTACCGCTCTGAGAGCGGTACTACCGCTTGGAGCAGTACTACCACTCTGAGAGCGGTACTACCACTGTGGAGTTTCGGCGGTACTACCGCTGTGGACGCGGTACTACCGCTAGGGTAAAGCAGAGCATAGTAAGGGGAAAATAACAGCTCCAGAGATGCGGAAGGAAAGACGACGGGTGTGATAATGATGTGTACGTGTGATTCCACCCAAGTCTTACCAAAGTGAATCCCCTCTTGATAGTACGGTGAATCCTACGAAACTAGTCCACCAACAACGAAATAAAGGAGCTACACCGTCTTGAATTACAACACCGAGGGGAGTAAATCGTCTCGTGCCAATGGATGACTCTCTGAAAGAACTAACGCACACGATTAGTCCGCACAAGCATTGTCATCAATCAGCAAAACATATTGGGAATAAATATGCCCTTACACCCAGGCTCAAAGGGATCATGAGATTATTCAAACTAGAAACTTCTGTGTGCAGCCACATGCTATTATGGGCTCTAGCATAGTTGACTAAGTTGTGCGAACTCTTACGGGGTGGACTAGCAGATGTAGGGGATGTAGGTTGGTACGGTCTACCCCTATGTAAGGTGCAAGTGCTTCTGAAGGACTATGTCTCGGTCATCCATTTCTCAAACATCATGTAGTGCGAGAAACCAAGCGGAGGCGATCGAGTCATGTGGGGAAAAGTGCGCAAACCTCTGCAGAGTGTATAAACTAATCATGATTAGTCGTGTCCCCGGTTATGGACATCGTGAGTATCTAGTACCTGGATATCATGTGAATCTCATCATGTTACTTTAATTAATATTGTTGGGTTTTAATGAGTACTTTTTAATTGGGATTGAGAATGTTGTCAACCATTCTCAATGTTTAACAACCACCATGATAGTTAAATGAATTTATTCCTTTGAAGTAGGGAAAAATTAGCTTTATGCAAAAACTGTAACCATAGAGCTTTACCACCAGCCGAATATGCATGTAGTATAGCCTATCTCCATTGTTATTCTCTATGTGTTACATTGCCAGCATATTCCATGTGCTGACCCGTTTTCGGGCTGCAACGTTTCATGTTGCAGACTTTTCAGACGACGAGTAAGGTGCTGTTAGGTCGTGGTCCTATACTCAGTGATGCCGTTGGAGTTGATGGACTCGCTTATCTTCCAAGCCTTCTGCGGTTATCGTTTTAGATGGCCTTAAGCCATACTTATTTCAATAAGTTCTCTCTTGAGACATTTGATGTAATAAGTGTGTGATTGCTACTCTGTTATAAATCCTCCAAGTACTGTGTGGTGTCAGCATTACTGATCCAGGGATGACACCGAGCACAGAGATCAGACTGTTTGAGGTCTGGTCGCTACAGGTTCATTGATCCCACTCACAAAGACTATATGTATAAACTTCATAAGGCTTTGTATGGCCTCAAACAAGCACCTCGTGCTTGGTATGATCATTTGAAGAAGTTTTTACTCAATGATGGTTTTGTGAGAGGGGTGATCGATCCCACTCTTTTTACAAAGAGGGACAAGGGTGATTTGATCCTATGCCAAATCTATGTAGATGATATCATTTTTGGTTCTCTTAACATTCATTTGTGCAAGAAGTTTGCGGCGTCAATGACCAAGAATTTTGAAATGTCACTCAATGCGGATTTGAAGTTTTTTCTCGGATTTCAAATTCAACAATTTCAAGAAGGAATTTTCTTATCTCAAGCAAAGTACCTCAAGGATATCCTAGAGAAGTTTTGTATGTCTGATGCTAGTCCATGCAAGACACCCATGCCAACCAAAATTGCACTCACTGAAGACACAAATGGTACCCCTTTCGGCCCATCTATTTACCGCTCTATGATTGGTTCATTGCTTTATCTTTGTGCATCTAGACCAGACATCATGTTCAGTGTATGCATGTGTGCTAGATTTCAAGCTTCCCCTAGGGAAAGTCATCAAGGCGGTTAAGCATATTCTTAGATACCTTGTTCACACCCCAAAGTTGGGTCTATGGTACCCCAAGGATGCTATGTTTGATCTCACTGGGTACACGGATGCGGTTTGGGCTGGAGACAAAGTGGATTGTAAGTCCACATCTGGTGCATGTCAGTTTCTTGGACGCTCCTAGGTAAGTTGGTCCTCGAAGAAACAAAATTGTATTGCCCTCTCTACCGCGGAAGCTGAATACATTGCAGCCGCCAGTTGTGCAACTCAGTTACTATGGATGAGGCAAACTTTGAAGGATTATGATATCACCTATAGACATGTGCCTCTTCTATGTGATAATGAAAGGGCCATCAATATTGCTGAGAACCCCAAAGATCATCTCCACACCAAGCACATTGATATTAGGTATCACTTCTTTGGAGATCATGTTGAAAAGCGTGATATTCACATTGATCACATTTGTACAGATTTGCAACTGGTAGATATTTTCACCAAACCATTGGATGAAGCACGGTTTTGTCAACTTAGGCGTGAACTTGGTATCTTGGAGCTTGACAATATTATGTGAAATCTAGTAACCATTCATGCATGAATTTAATGTCTTGTCGTGATGTAGGCATATATTTAGGGGGAGACATTCAATTCATGAATATTCTCACCCTACATAATGCATAAATAGAACAAACACTCTCAAAGTTATCATGGTTCTTGAAATATGGTGCTTTAACATGATGCACTCGTGACTATGTGCCCAAAGTCTACATCTTTGCGGCACTATGTTACATATGCTCAAACATGGTGACCCCGGTCATCGCTTGTACATTGCTTGTGTGAACCTTTCGAACTTATGTTGGTAGGGCTGTTATTTCATCTTAGTATGGCCTTAGAATTACTCAGGTAGTCACCTTCATAAATTCTCTCAAAACTCCTTGGCGGAGTCTGTATCAAATCATATTAGTTGTCTCCTTCCAAATCTCCCTCGTGCCTGGATTTGGTGTCCAGTGGCCGGACATTCGGCCCCAACGCCGGACATCCAGGCCCTGGAGCATTGTCGGGCATCTGGGCTTTAGCCGGACATTCGGGCCCTGATCCTATAGCTGTCGGACCCTCACACGCCGGATATCCGGGCTTCTCCTTGGATATCCGGCCCCTTGTCCCCCGTTTTCTCAGCTCTCTGATCTCCGCTCGCCGGATATCCGGGCCAGGCCCCGAATATCCGGTCCGTCACCTGCAGCCACATATAACTAGGGAGGGACTCGGGCATTGGGGGAAGTTTTTCCCCATTCACTCTTGTTCCTCTTCCCCATCGCACCTCACAGCCGTCGCCGCCGGGCCATCACTCTGGTGCCGCCTCGGCCCTCTCCTCCGAGCTTCGACTCCGATCTCTTTGTCACGGCTTCTCATCCTCCCGATCTATGATTCTATCCAATCCATTTCTTGGGTTGGGTTGTGAATCCGTCGGGAGGGACCGGTGTATTGTGGGAGTGACTGCCGGAGTTCCACATGGCGCGGACCAAGAACTGCGTCCCCGATCGCCCCGAGCCCTCTTCCAGCGGTATCGATGCTATTTGTCCTCCATTTTACTTCTATGGTGGCCGAAAAATCTTAGGGCATCACTCTCTCATGCATATCTGGTGCCTATGGCTCTCTTGAGTGTTGGTGTCTCTTGCCTAAGCCTAAAAATCTGTCAATGAACTCAGCTAATCAATTTAAATCATGGACATGTATCATTTTTTGATCTACCACTGGACTTATTCTATGGTCATGCTCAAAATGGTTATCCCATTGTTTAAAGTTGTTTTATCCATGTTCATACTTATTGGCACCATCTCATCGGGATCTCTCATCCATTCCAGTTGTTCGTCGGCAAGGCTCAACCGACTCCGATGAGCATGCTCGGCCTAAGAAGAAGAAGACCACCACCGCTGAGAAGAAGAAGCGGGCACCATCCACTAGTACGTCAACCTCGGATCCAGATGATGCGGACTATGTTGGGGAGGAAGAGGATGTCAGTGCACCAAGACACTCCGTTGGATAGTCCAAGCATGGTACTAGGAGGGCACCGATGCCTCATGTTCGTGGTTCTGCAATGCCTATTGTCCATGGTCGTCGCATCTCCATGGAGCTTCCTGATAGCGGGGATCGCGCCCCTCACAACTTCAAAACTGTAGGGGCAGCTCAATATCTTGCATTTCGTCGGGATGTCAATCAATATGAGATGGTGGCTGATGCGGAGGATCCTCGGTTCCGCACTCGTATGCAGCAGGATCTCTATTCCAGTTTCGTCCGTGGGCGTGGACTTGCTCCTCACTCATACTTGGATCTCAACTTCCTGCGTGAGAATACTGACATGTTTCCTAACAATCCTGTCAAGATCATTGATGATATGACTCTCGGTCTCGTAATGACCTTCAGGTGTGATTGGAATGAAGCTGCCATTCTACAGTTCTATGCCACCTGTTTCTTTGGTTCGGACAACACTCTCACTTGGATGACTGATAACACTACTCTCAGCATCACCTATGACAGGTTTGTTCAGATTTTAGGTCTCTAAGGTGTTGGCCATCGCATCCACAGTATGGATCCTGAGCACAAGCCCAAAGCAATTGATGCTTGCTTGCCACTTATCAAACCTACCTCTCAGCTCACTAAAGAAGAACTTGCATATCAACTCAATGCGGTATCTATCTTCTGTGCCCCTTACTTCATCCTCTATCAGTGTGTGCTTCGCACTTTCTATCCTAAGAAGGGATATCGCTCGCGGGCTTACAACTATTGCATTGACTTGATGGTTCATATGCATGACAAAACCCACTAAGCCTCTGGACACAGCCCATTTCATTTGGCATGAGATCCGTCTTTGCAGTTCCATTCAGTCGCGCCAGTTTCCTCATGCTCCATCCATTCGGCTCTGATTGATCACACTGCTCCCTTTGAGGTGGTGAAGACTGTTGTTCATTCTTGTTGGAAGCCTGCTCCTCATATGCGCGTGGTGGCTGCTGCTCAGCCAGCTGCTCCTTCTCAGTCTAGGAGGTCTGCTGATGGGACTCAGCCTACTAGTTCCTCTGTTCCATCTTCCTCGATGGCTCCCTGTGGTTGCTTTTCCATGTTCATCAGCAAGGCTCAGTCTGCTATCATGAGGTCAATCACTTTCAGCTGTCAGCAGAATCATGATGTTCAGAAGCGCCTCATCTTCTCCAAGAATCAGCTCAAGCAGCGCCTCCGTAACCGTGGGAGTCCCGTGAGTGACGATGATCCTATTCCCGCGGCTACATCCACCTCTACCTTTGGTTTCCCCTCTCGTGATGAGTATCCTGAGTTCTTTGATGATCTTGATGACATTCACCAGGTGTGACCGAGTGCGTTTAGTTCTTCGCCCCTTTTTACTTGTTGCTGTCAAAGGGGGAGAAGTAGTATCTTAGTATGGTCGTACTTGATGTATTAGCTATTTGTGTTAGCCCTACTATTATTTGAACTTGTTATGTTGCTACCTATGATATTATCTTGATCATGTGAGACTATGTTGTTATCTTATTATCTTGATCATGTGAGACTATGTTGTTATCTTATTATTCTTGATCATGTGAGACTATGTTATTACCTTGTGGGTATGGTTTTTTTAGTCTATGGTTTTTTTAGTCCATGTGTTATGGTGGATTCATATGTGCATGCCTCTCTCATATATATCTCCTGGAGATACATATGCATCCTAACATATTCATCTCATGCTCACAATGAGGGGGGGCCAAATACAAATAGAAACATCAACATACTTTGTATTCTTGCTCTCATGTTTGTCAATGCTGAGACTATTTATTACAACTGTGATACTACATGTGTGATTGTCATCAACAAACAAAAAGGGGGAGATTGAAAGAGCAATCATGCCTTTACATCATGTTTTGATGTTGATGACAATATACATGTAGGGGACTAACAATGGTTGTTAAGTAAATCTCAGGTGTTAGTCCCCGGTTCATCGAAGTGTGTGGATCAAGAGCATATGAAGTGATTTTACTCAAGGATGAAGTATCAAAATTGATTTCATATTTGTTTCCTTGAGTATAGGATCCTGCACTATTAAGAGGGGATCGATAGGATTAGTTTAAGGCTTGCTCATTCCACAAACATCCGTTCCAAATATACTATTGTTCCATCTTTATATTCTCTGGTATGGTTCTATCTCTGGCCTACCGGATGTCCGGGCTCACGGCGGATATCCGCCCTACAGGCCGGATATCCGGTCCTTGCTATCGAGAATGCACTTGTGCTGGTGCTATTTGCCGGATATCCGGCCCTCTATGTCGGATGTCCGGGCCCTCCAATCCGTGCCGGATGTCTGGGCCCTATCCTAGATGTTCGGCCTCTGCTACCCGTGGAACAACTAAGGTTCTGTAACCCCTTAGTGATCGCGCTGGATATCCAGCCATCTGCCGGATGTCTAGGCCTTCCTGGTATACCAGATGTCCGGGCTTGGCCCCCGGATGTCCGACCCCTCTGTTTTCTGCTCTACTTCTTCCTTGTTCCTTGAGTTCCTTTGCCAGTCCGGATTTCTGGCCCCTAGCCCGGATGTCCGGCCTGCCCGTTCACTTACACTAGAACGGCCCCATTTGTGCTCACACTATATATAGCCCTTCTCCCCCATGGGAGAGGGCTGACCACTCACTTTGAACAAACCCTAGAACACATTTCTCTCTCTCTCTCACTCCTCCACACCAAATCATAGATCCCCAAGGGATTTGAGATCACTTGAGAGAAGTTGTCCAATCAAGTGATAGATCCACTCCTTGTCCTTCTTTTCACCGAAGGAATTCGTGATTTGAGCAAGTCTTGAGATTTCCCCCATTGTTCTTGTTACTCTTGGAGGTTGGAGACTCCTATGCGGTAGGAGTCTTTCGGAGAGGAATCGAACTTTATGATTACCCCTGGAAAAGTTTGTGAGGGTTTGGAGACCACCCCAAGGTCTACCACTAGTGGTTGAGAAACGCCTCCGTGGTGTTCTCTCAAAGGGAGAATAGGGTGGGCCTTAATGCCGTTGGTGTGCCTTCGTGGTAACATCCACTTCTCTAACGGTGACTAGCTTCCCTCCAAGGAAGTGAACATCGGAATACATCCTCGTCTCCCGAAGTTGCGGTTATTCCTAACCCAAACATTCTACTTGTGGTTACTTGTCTCTTTGCACTTACTTATTGTTGGAAATATGCCCTAGAGGCAATAATAAAATGGTTATTATTATATTTCTTTGTTCATGATAATTGTCTGTTATTCATGCTATAATCGTATTATCCAGAAATCGTAATACACGTGTGAATACATAGACCACAACATGTCCCTAGTGAGCCTCTAGTTGACTAGCTCGTTGATCAACAGATAGTCATGGTTTCCTAACTATGGACATTGGATGTCATTGATAACGGGATCACATCATTAGGAGAATGATGTGATGGACAAGACCCAATCCTAAGCATAGCTCAAAGATCATGTAGTTCGTTTAGCTACAGCTTTTCCAAATGTCAAGTATCATTTCCTTAGACCATGAGATTGTGCAACTCCCAGATACCATAGGAGTGCTTTGGGTGTGCCAAACGTCACAACGTAACTGGGTGACTATAAAGGTGCACTACGGGTATCTCCGAAAGTGTCTGTTGGGTTGGCACGAATTGAGACTGGGATTTGTCACTCCGTGTGACGGAGAGGTATCTCTGGGCCCACTTGGTAATGCATCATCATAATGATCTCGATGTGACCAAGTGTCTGGTCACGGGATCATGCATTATGGTACGAGTAAATTGACTTGCCGGTAACAAGATTAAATGAGGTATTGGGATACCGACGATCGAGTCTCGGGCAAGTAACGTACCGATTGGCAAAGGGAATTGTATACGGGGTTGCCTAAATCCTCGACATCGTGGTTCATCCGATGAGATCATCGAGGAGCATGTGGGAGCCAACATGGGTATTCAGATCCCGTTGTTGGTTATTGACCGGAGAGTCTTCTCGGTCATGTCTGCATGTCTCCCGAACCCGTACGGTCTACACACTTAAGGTTAGGTGACGCTAGGGTTGTAGAGATATGAGTATGCAGTAAACTGAAAGTTTTTCGGAGTCCCGGATGAGATCCCGGACGTCATGAGGAGTTCCAGAATGGTCCGGAGGTAAAGAATTATATATAGGAAGTCAGGTTTCGGCCATCGGGAAAGCTTCAGGAGTCACCGGTATTGTACCGGGACCACCGGAAGGGTCCCGGGGGTCCACCGGGTGGGGCCACCTATCCCGGAGGGCCCCATGGGCTGAAGTGGGAGGGGAACCAGCCCCTGGTGGGCTCGTGCGCCCCCCCCCCCTTGGGCCCCCCCTGCGCCTAGGGGTGGAAACCCTAGGGGTGGGGGCGCCTCCACTTGCCTTGGGGGGCAAGCCACCCCCTTGGCCGCCACCCCCCTAGGAGATTGCATCTGCTAGGGCCCCCCCCCTAGGGGTGCTATATAAAGTGGGGGGAGGGAGGGCAGCCGCACCCATGCTCTTGGCGCCTCCCTCTCCCTCTGCTACACCTCTGCCTCTCGCAGACGCTTGGCGAAGCCCTGCCAAGATTGCTACTGCATCCACCACCACACCGTCGTGCTGCTGGATCTTCATCAACCTCTCCTTCCCCCTTGATGGATCAAGAAGGAGGAGACGTCTTCCCAACCGTACGTGTGTTGAACGCGAAGGTGTCGTCCGTTCGGCGCTAGGATCTCCGGTGATTTGGATCACGACGAGTACGACTCCCTCAACCCCGTTCTCTTGAACGCTCCCGCTCACGATCTACAAGGGTATGTAGGTGCACTCCTATCTCTCGTTGCTAGATGAACTCATAGATTGATTGTCGTGGATTTGTCACGGCAGATGTCCTTGTGAAAGGACTTAGTCGTGGATCCATCGCTACGGGTTAACTTGAAGGGGTTAAAGCAGACACAAAGACACAAGGGTTTTATACTAGTTCGGCCCCTTTGATGAAGACAAAAGCCTATGTCTAGTTGTGATGGAATTGATGTGGTTTCGATGGCTAGGGAGCAAACAAGCTTCGCCTAGGCTCGAGTTGTTGTTGTCTGTCCTTGAACCGCCGCCGGGTCGTCCCCTTATATACACGGGTGACGCCCGTCGGTCCATAGAGTCCCACACCGGTTCATACTCGTATCCTGGTTGGTCTCTCTCTATTCCTAACTTACAATGCAAGTTTACATATCAAGCCGGTTTACGGCTACAGGTTCTAAACCGACTACAGGCCTTGGGCCTTCATCTGCTTAATCACCTTTATACTACTAATGAAGTTAACCCGGCCCAGGTAGGCCGGTTCACGCCCAGTGCTAATATCCCCAACATTAGGCCCCAGATTGATTTGAACTGGTTCATGTCAATCCTTCACGATAATCTTTGTCTTCAACATCTTCTGGTAATTGGTAAACCGCCATGTCGTCATCATCTCTGGTTGCTGTAAACCGGTATGACGTCATCATCTCTGGTTGCTGTAAACCGGCATGACGTCATCATGAAGTTAACATTTATGACGCCCTTTTTTTATTAATAGATCTGCGATACCCAAGGAAGCAGCTCCACTTTCGAATCTTGAGGCTCCTGGATTCGCGCGCCTGACACACGTCCCCTGCCTTATAAATAGGACCGAAGGGTCATTTCCTCTTCTCCCCTTCGTCTCTTTCTCTTCGTCTTCCTCACGTCGCCAGCCTCGGAGCTCCGCCGCCGCCGTTGACCTCTGCACCGTCTTGGGCCCCTGCATCAACCTGAACACACCAGAGCACCGCGGTAGCCTTCCGCGTCTTCCTTGACTCTGGTAAGCCTTCTGTTCTTCTTAACATAGATCCATTCTAGGGTTTCGTGTTCTTGCCGTGTTCATCACTTGTTCATACTCGTACCTAGACTCCTGGATAGATCTGTGAAACCCTGCTCTGATTAGCAGTAGCCTTTTAGCATCCACTTGTAGTTTCATGCTCAAGTCCATAGATCTCATCTACATACCTGCCCATTGATTCACTTCCGTTCTGCTTTAACCTTTTGAATATTTTCTGTTTTTCTAAACTTGCCTCAGATCCATTGCTGCAATAAGACCTTGTGAAACATGTTTCTGCATACTTAGCCATCCGCAACCTCAACTGCTTTCAATGTTTAGATCAGGCGGTTTAACTTAATATAGAAAAAGTTAATAAACCGGTATATACCATTAGTCCCCCTGTTGAACCGCCAGAACTCTTCATCCATATGATGCCACTTCATAAAAATCCGGTTTGAATATACTGCCTCCGGTTTAGCATTGTTCATACCAGCACCTTCTTTTATCCAACATGTTCTTGAACCGGAATCACCTATTTCTTGTAGATCTCATTATGGCCAAACAAGTATATGAATGCAACTGGGTTCCTTCTCGCGTCACAGAAACTCAGCTGGATGATTTAGTTTCGATCGGCGCTTTAGACAGCAAAGAAACTATCCACTGGAGGGTTCCTGGTGATGAATGTCCTCCCACACCTCAAGAGGGAGAAGTTGTGATTTTTGCGGACCATTTAGCCCGGGGCTTCAAACCGCCCGGCTCTAAATTTTACCAGGATGTGTTAGCCAATTTTCAACTCCGCCCGCAAGATATTGGCCCCAATTCTGTTACCAACTTATGTCACTTCCAAGTGCTCTGTGAGGTATACCTTCAAGAGAAACCCACAGTTGAATTGTTCAGAGACTGCTTCCACTTAAACCGCCACACAGAATTCACTAATGGTCCCAATACCGAATTGGGCAGTATGGCAATTCAGAAGAGGAAAGAAATCACTTATCCCCATGCCAAATTACACAGTCACCCCAAGGAGTGGAATGCAACATGGTTTTACTGCAAAGATACTTCCCCTGATGATGAAAATCCTTTGCCTGTCTTTCGTCCGGAGCGGCTCAGCAATACACACCCCTTCCCACAAAGGTTAAGTACCAAGGAGAGGAGTAAATACGCTCCGCAATTATCCAAGCTCCGAGGCTTCATGGCAAACGGTTTAACAGGAGTAGATCTCGCACGCTGCTGGATATCATGGAGCATACTACCTCTCAGCCGGCGCTCCGGTTTAATGTGCAAGTATACTGGTAGCGTTGATGACCCACTCCGACACACCAACATTCAGCTCTCCGATGACGAAGTCACAGAGGCTGTGAAGAAAATGCTGAACGAACCGGAGCACCTCTGCGCTCAAACCGGCCTGGCCCCTTTCTGTGCTACCAACAAACCGCCAGCTGTAAGATTTTAATTGTACTTTTTACTGAACCTGTTATTGCTATCTCTGTCTGACATCAATTGCTGCTTAACCAGGGTGATAATCCGTTTCGGAGCAAGAAACTTCCGCAAGACAAACCGGAGAAAACAGAACGGTCAAACCGGCCCAAGACCAAGGTTGTCAAGAAGCCTGCTAAAAAGAGGAAAACCACTGCTTCATCTGATCCGGCTGTTGATGATGATGTGGGTAACTCGGACCTTGAGGTAGAACTCGATTCACTAGGCTTACTTTTTACACGCCTTATTGATGATGATACTTGTCAGGACGATGGTGAAGCCAGTAATGCTGATGTCGCTGAGGTAACTATTCTCTCTTCCCATTCAGATCCTTTGCCTTTGCCAAAATTTCGCCAAGCAAACCGGATAGTTAAATTTTCTCATCCTCTTGCTTATTTGGATCCCAAATTTCTTATGAAGACTCAGCAACATGAAGCTCGCCGCACAACCCGCCACAGTGGCCAGGTAGTTACCTCCGCCGGTTTACCAAACAGTTCGGTTCGGAAACGCCGCTCCGAGGTCTCCGACCTTTTTATTAATTTATGTCCTAAAGCGGGTTTCATCCGTCAACCTCTTAATCTGTCCGACTCTGGTTATCAGGTTACTTCCCATTCTTCCTCTGGTGAATCGTCGGCCACTCAGCTGCCACCACTGAAAACGGTTCTTGGGTAAGCTAAACTGAACATATGCTTCTGGTGTACCACGTTATAACTTATGCTGTTCCTTGACTCTTTGTTTCTCTTTCAGGGCTAAACCTAAACCAAGCAAGAAAGCCCGCTTGAATAAAGCGGCTGAGGAAGACACTGCCCCTAAACAGGATAAAACACCAGATCTTGAAGCATTCGTTCCTGAGGATATTCCCAATGATCCTCCTTTGCAAGATGATGCCATTACTGATAAAAGGCCTTTCGATACCTCGGTCCCTGTTGACCAGCCTGCCAGCTCCGTCCGGATTGATGGATCCCGCAGTACTTCAAAGCCTGCCGATAAACCGACCGCGCCAACACAAATCGGTGAGTCCAAGGATGATGACGTTGTAATTACCGGCGTAGGTCGCTTTGAACCAGGGAATCCTGTCGCTTTGGCCAAGCATACTGTGAAAGAAGATTTTTCCGCCATGAACAAAGGCAAATGGGATGTTGATCTGGAAACATATGCTGCTCTGAGTGCCCGAGATCTTCATTCTGGTTACTTGAACCGGCTATATACTAGCCGTGACTGTGAAGCTGGCATGATAAAGATGATGAGAGATAAATTTGAGGTAACTTCCTTGTACTTCTTCTTTCTTTAATTACTGCCACTGTATTAATCCTCCTAGCCCCCAAGGGCCGATTTGTAACCTTCTTCAAGCCGGGACTTGAATATATTCCTCAATACTTTGAAATCCATCAATGTAGCCCCCAAGGGCCGGTTCAACTTAAGTATAGTTAAACCGGGACTCCAATAAAGATTCGAACATCAGAACATAACTGAGCAAATAGCCATTAGCCCCCAAGTGCCAAGTTGAATACCTGTATTGAGCTTGGGACTTTGCGATTTAGTAATAGATGAAAATTGAAGGTGCATTAGCCCCCAAGTATCAAGCGTATAACTTGTTATGTGGTTGGTACTTCAAATTCTTGTACCGTTTGCTTAAAGCCAAGCACTGTCTTTATGCAGGCTGAAGTGAGGATCAAAGAGGACCGGATTACTGATCTGCAGGAAGCTTTAAAAACCCAACAAGCTGAAACCGACAAGGCAAAGGCAGAAATAACCAGCGCTTTGAGCATCACAGAATAGCTGAAAGAGGGCTTCAAGAAGGAGCGGACTGATTGGGCCACTGAGAAGGCCGATTTAATAAAAAGAGCTGAAAACGCTGAAGCTGCCCTTAAACCGGTGGTAGATGAGCTGACCGCCGTAAAGCGGCAAGTACATTCCATGACCGCTGCTATCTTTGGTAAGCTCATTTTGGTTTCCTGGACAACTCTGGCCTGCTTATAATAGATCCGGTTTGTGCTCTTTCCTGTATTCTTACAGGTACACGCATTGGTCACTTAGGGTCAGATGTTCGGAAGAAATTGAAGGCCGCTTACACTTTAATTGAACAGCTGTATACCGGAGCGCAACGGATCATCACCACTGCATCTCATAACAATCCGGCACCCACTTTAATCCAAGACACTCTTAATAGGTTGTCAATGCTTCCTGCACGGATTGAAGAACTGAAAAAAATCTGCTGCTCGAACCGGAGCCATTAACGCCTTAATCCGGGCAAAAGCATGGGTGCCGGATTTCGATCATGTTGAAGCAGCTCAAGGCTATCCCAGCTTGAAGGAAGATGGCTTAGAGTTCAATGAAGATGATTTGAGGGCGATAAACCGTGCAGTACGCCCTCTGGCTTGTCAATTGGCTGAAGAGGCAGACTTATCGCATTATCAAGCTCAGTACAATGATCAGAACAAACGAGTGCCTGCACCAACTCCTGAAGCGGAGAATCTAATTCCTCCAAACCGTAAGCATACTTACGCTCCTGATATTGAACCGTCTTCTCTGATCCATGAAGAGGCTGTCTTTCAAGCTTTAATGGGAATCGACTGGACCACTGTTGATTTCCAGCCAATGGATAGAGATGAGAAAGCTGAAGCGGCGCGGGACGAACCGCAACCGTCAAACCGGTTCGATGAACAGGCTTGAACCAGAAGCCGGTTTAAATAGCTGCTTTATTATGATCCGCCGGAACAACAATGATCTTATTTGGGCACCGCGTTGCCTTGTAATAGGATAGTCAATACTTCTGCCTTGAATATGCCTTCGTGCATAAGTACTGATGCTTTTGCTTGAAGTCCTCAATTTATATTTCCTGCAATCAGAAAATCTTGAACTTCGGTGGTGGTAGTACAGCCAACCGGTTTATAACCTTGATATATATATATATATATATATATATATATATATATATATATATCAATGTATTTAGAACATATAATCAAGTATGGGATACAAAATACCTGCCATTGCTGGGCATGAAGTTGGCTTGGCCAGGCTTAAAACGGAGTATTTAGAAACCGTTACCATCAAAAGGGGAGAAAACAACTCCCATGTAAACTGTGCTGGGTCATTATGAACCCCCCTGCTACTTCATGATGTTAACAGGAAAGTTAAGCTGGGCATATTTCTCCAGAATATAAATGAACCGATTCCCGTCAGCTGAACCGGTAAAAAGATGTTGGTTGTAAAGGAAACACAACAAAAAATGAAGAATAGTCATAAAAGAAATATGGCAACAAAGGCAATGATAAAAACCGTTTGCAAAAACATGCTTTACTGAGCTGATCAGATGGTGTTACCACGGTCGGACAGGACCAAGCCCCCAATAGGAGTGACAATGGTTCAAGTCAGCCAGGTCCCCAAATGAAACTGTGGCATTTATGCCAATCAAAAGGTGTGGCAATGGTTCGGGTTCAACCAAGCCCCCAAGTGATTTTGTGGCCTTAGGCCGATCAAGAGGCGTGACTGGTTCAGACTTGATCATGTCCCCAAGTGATCTGGTGGCTTTCGCCTATCAAAAGGTGTCGCATTGGTTCGGACATGACCAAGGCCCCAAGTGATATCACAAAGATTTTTTTTGAAAAGCAAATTTCAAGGGGTAAACCGGAGGCCGCTTTAAAACAGAACCACTCCATGTAACCACGCATGATATGAAAGGACAGAGACCCCGCTTTAGCTGAGGCTCCGGTTTTATTATATCAATGATAATATAGACACTGCCATAATATGTACATAGAGCCGATGGCTTAAGTATAGTAAGGCCGAAGATGAGCTATATTCCACGGCCTGTTGGTCTCCTCCTCCGATGTGCGTGAGTCTTTATGCTCTCGAATATAAATCAGATATTACGACCAGTTGTGCAGATTCTTGCTGACCACGAAAGGTCCCTCCCAAGGTGGGGATAACTTATGCATATCCGTCTGATCTTGGATGAGCCGAAGCACCAAATCTCCTTCTTGAAAAGTTTTGGTTCTGACCCGGCGACTGTGATAGCGACGAAGATCTTGTTGATAAATCACCGAGCGGGCAGCCGCTATGTCACGCTCCTCATGTAATAGGTCCAAAGCGTCTTGCCGTGCTGTCTCATTGTCTGCTTCAACATAAGCCGCCACACGAGGCGAATCGTGCTGGATATCACTAGGGAGAACCGCCTCTGCTCCGTAGACCATAAAAAACGGTGTGTATCCTGTAGATCGGTTGGGCATAGTGTTGATACTCCATAGCACAGATGGTAACTCTTCAACCCAACATCCCGGTGTTCTTTTGTAATGGAACCATAAGCCGGGGTTTGATGCCTCGCAAGATCTCTTGATTAGCTCGTTCTGCCTACCCATTGGACTGGGGGTGAGCCACTGACGATACGTCAAGTCTGATGTGCTCACGTTCACAAAATTCTTTCATAGCACCCTTAGATAAATTGGTACCATTGTCAGTAATGATACTGTGTGGAAAGCCAAACCGGAAAATCACCTTTTTAATGAACTGCACCGCTGTAGCTGCATCACACTTGCTGACAGGCTCTACTTCAACCCACTTGGTAAACTTGTCAACTGCCACCAAAAGGTGGGTTTTCTTATCCTTGGATCTTTTAAAAGGTCTGACCATATCCAGCCCCCATGTTGCAAACGGCCAAGTAATTGGAATCATCCTCAATTCTTGAGCCGGAACATGAGCACGCCTTGAAAATTTCTGACAGCCATCACACCGTTTAACCAAGTCCTCCGCATCAGCATGAGCTATCAACCAGTAAAACCCATGGCGAAACGCCTTAGCTACCAGAGACTTTGAACCGGCATGCTGACCACAATCCCCTTCATGGATTTCGCGTAAAATTTCACAACCTTCCTCAGGAGAGACGCAGCGTTGAAACGCCCCTGACACACTGCAATGATGCAATTCACCATTGATAATTGTCATAGATTTGGATCGCCGGATTATCTGCCTGGCTAGAGTCTCATCCTCTGGAAACTCTCCCCGGTTCATGTACGCAAGATAGGGAACTCTCCAATCCGGTATAACATGCAGGGCTGCCACCAATTGAGCCTCCGGATCAGGAATAGCCAAATCCGCTTCACCTAGGAGCTTGACTGACAGATTGTGCAACACATCAAGAAAGACATTAGGCGGGACCGGTTTACGCTGAGAGCCCAACCGGCTTAAAGCGTTCGCTGCTTCATTTTTTCAACGATCCACGCGATCCACCTGATAACCCTTGAAGTGACCTGCAACAATATCCACCTCACGACGATATGCAGCCATGAGTGGGTCTTTAGAATCCCAAGTGCCAGACACCTGTTGAGCTACGAGGTCCGAGTCACCGAAGCACTTAACCCGACTTAGATTCATCTCTTTAGCCATCCGGAGACCATGGAGCAAGGCTTCATACTCAGCTGCATTATTAGTACAAGGGAACATTAAGCGGAGAACATAACAAAACTTATCACCTCATGGGGAAGTTAACACGACTCCAGCCCCCGAGCCTTCCAATTGCCTGGATCCATCAAAATGGATAGTCCAGTATGTGTGATCTGGCTTCTCCTCTGGTGCTTGCAACTCAGTCCAATCATTGATGAAATCAACAAGTGCTTGAGACTTTACCGCCGTCCGGGGTACGTACTTCAATCCGTGCGGCCCAAGTTCTATAGCCCACTTGGCAATCCGGCCGGTCGCCTCCTAGTTCTGTATGATATCGCCCAAGGGAGCTGAACTGACCACTGTGATGGGTGCCCTTGAAAATACTGCTTCAACTTCCGGCTTGCCATGAAAACTCCATATACCAGCTTCTACCAATGCGGATACCTTTGCTTGGATTCATTAAGCACCTCGCTGATATAGTAAACCGGCCGCTGAACCGGATACTCCTTGCCTACCTCCTTGCGTTCTACCACAATAGCCACGCTAACTGCACGAGCATTGGCCGCTACGTATAACAATAACGGCTCCTTGTCGACCGGAGCTGCAAGAACGGGCGGATTAGCTAATTGCCGCTTCAAGTCCTCCAACACTTCATCAGCAGCTGGACTCCAGATAAATTGATCTATCTTTCTCAACATCTGGTATAAAGGGATGGCCTTCTCTCCGAGGCGGCTGATAAACCGGCTCAGCGCGGTGATCCGACCCGCCAAACGCTGAACATCGTTGATACACTTCGGTTTAGCCAGGGAGGTGATAGCCGTAATCTTCTTCGGATTAGCCTCAATTCCTCTGTTGGACACAAGAAAGCCCAGTAACTTGCATGCCGGAACACCAAAGACACATTTGGCAGGGTTAAGCATCATCTTATAAACCCGCAAGTTGTCAAAGGTTTCCTTCAAATCATCAATCAGCGTCTCCTTCTGCCTTGACTTGACTACAATATCATCCACATAGGCGTGCACATTGCGGTCGATCTGTTTATGCAGGCAATTCTGTACACACCTTTGATAAGTGGCTTGGGTGCTCTTGAGCCCAAAAGGCATAGATACATAGCAGAAGGCTCCAAAGGGAGTAATAAACGTCGTCTTCTCCTGGTCCTTAACCGCCATTTTGATCGGATGATACCCAGAATACGCATCCAAAAAACTCAAACGCTCACAACCCGCCGTGGCATCAATAATCTGGTCAATGCAGGGGAGGGCAAAAGGATCCGCTGGACAAGCCCTGTTAAGATCCGTATAATCCACACACATACACCAAGTGCCATTTTTCTTAAGAACCAGCACCGGATTAGCAAGCCACTCTGGATGGAACACTTCAATGATAAAACCAGCCGCTAAGAGCCTGGCTACCTCCTCCCCAATAGCTTTGCGCCTCTCTTCGTTAAACCGGCGGAGAAATTGCTTTACCAGTTTATACTTGGGATCAACATTAAGAGTGTGCTCAGCGAGTTCCCTCAGTACACCTGGCATGTCAAAAGGCTTCCATGCAAAAATGTCCCGATTCTCACGGATGAACTCGATGAGAGCGCTTTCCTATTTAGGGTCCAAGTTGGCATTGACAGTGAACTGCTTGGACGAATCGCCTGGCACGAAGTCAACAAGCTTGGTCTCAGCCGCTGATTTGAACTTCAGATCTGAATCATGCTCCGTAGTTGGCTTCTTCAAAGGGGTCATGTCCGCCGGATCAACATTGTCCCTATAATACTTTAACTCCTCCGTGGCACAGACCGACTCTGCATAGGCCGCATCACCTTTCTCACATTCCAAAGCAACCTTGCGGCTCCCATGAACCGTTATTGTCCCTTTGTGACCCGGCATCTTGAGCTGCAAATAGATATAACAAGTTCGTGCCATGAACTTGGCATAAGCCGGCCGCCCAAACAAGGCGTGATACGGGCTCCGGATCTTCACCACCTCAAAGGTTAGTGTCTCGGATCGGGAATCATGCTCGTCCCCAAAAGCCACCTCCAGGGCTATCTTACCAACAGGATATGCTGATTTGCCAGGAACCACACCATGGAACACCGTATTAGACGGTCTGAGATCCTTGTCTGTTAGCCCCATGCGGCGGAATGTCTCATAGTACAGGATGTTAATACTGCTTCCTCCATCCATGAGTACCTTGGTGAATTTATAACCTCCCACCTGAGGGTCTACCACTAATGCTAACTGGCCCGGATTATCAACCCGGGGGGGGGGGGGTGATCCTCCCTGCTCCACACGATAGGCTGCTCCGACCAGCGTAAATAACGCGGTACGGCCGGTTCAACAGAGTTCATTGCTCGCTTATGAAGTTTCCGGTCGCGCTTATCCGAGCTAGTTGTGAAAACGTGATACTGCCCATTGTTCAACTGTTTTGGCTGGCTCTGATAACCCGATCGCCGTTGCTGCTGTTGTTGGTTGTAACCCCCTTGACCGTTCTGATTATCCTGGTTATTATTACCGCCCTGATTGAAACCTGAACCGGAAGCTCCATCGTGACCCGGCCCATGGAAACCGGATCCTGAGCCACCACCTGACCCACGGTCATACCGGAAGGCATTAGAGTTTTTAAATTCCTGCATAATGAAACAATCCTTCCAAAGGTGGTTAGCCGGTGCCTCCTTCGTCCCGTGTTTTGGGCAAGGCTGATTCAGCAAATAGTTTAAACGATCCAGGTTAGGATTTGGAGCCCCATTACGATTCGCCGCTTTACCTCTGTGCCGCTGACCCTTGTCCTGCGCATTAGTGTTAGCCACAAAGTCCATGCTGCCATCCGCCTTACGCTTGCCTCCGTTTCCATGGCCCGCCGGTTTGTATTGATGCCCCTTAGAGTTGCTATTCTTTTTTCCCTTCCCTGCTTCGTCATCGTCAGTCTCGGGATCCTTGGTACTATCAGAATCAGCATACTTCACTAAAGCGGCCATGAGAGTTCCCATGTCATTACAGAACCACTTCATACGCCCTAACTTTTGCTTTAGAGGCTTAAACCGGCAGTTGCCCTCCAGGGTTAAGATCGCAGAGTCAGCATTGATCCTGTCAGACGAGTGCAAGACTTCAGAAACGCGGCGTACCCAATGGGTTGTTGACTCTCCATCCTCCTGAACACAAGCCGCCAAGTCTACTATGGATTTAGGCTGCTTACACGTATCTTTGAAATTCTGGATAAACCGGGTCCGCAACTGGGCCCATGAACTGATAGAATCAGGCGGCAGGCCCTTCAACCAAGTACGGGCTGTGCCTTCAAGCATCATGGTGAAGTACTTTGCACACGCGGTCTCATCCACATCCAGCATCTCCATTGCCATCTCATAACTCTCTACCCACGCTTCTAGAGATAAATCAGCGGTGTAATTCGGCACCTTGCGCGGGCCCTTGAAGTCCTTGGGCAGGCATACATTGCATAAAGCGGGGACTAAACAGGGCACTCCCAAGCTAGATGCGACCCCTGGCCCAGCAGAGGTGGTAGGACGAACCGGTGTAAGCTGATCCGCCTCGTTCTGTGCTGCTAACTCGGCCTCCCTTCGTGCCCGGGCCCGGTCCACTACATCCTGAGCATCGTGAACACCACCGGCCGAGTTATTGCCACGGGCCACTTCACGGCCCCGCACATTGCTTGATATGGCCGGTTCATCCAGGTACCTGCTATAGCTCTGGCTTGGACGAGGTGTGGAATGAATCCGATCGTGGCTGTATGAATATGCCTCCTGTTGAATCAAAGCAGTCCGGAGAAGTTCCTTAACCCGGCGCGTCTCTATTGCTTGTGGAGAGTCTCCTTCGACCGGGATAGCTTCCAATCGCGCAGCCGCTGCGACAAGATTGTCCATAGGATTAGAATAATGACCCAGAGGTGTCTGGACCGGCGGAGGAATCACAATGTTCTGCCGAGGAGGTTCCATCGGGCGGGGTTGGACCGTCGCTCCTGGCCCTGGTGCCTCGACCCGGTTTACCTCCAGGCGCCCCAGCGGATTACTGGTTCCAGCTCCCGGAGTGTGAAAGAGATTTCGAGGGTCGAACCATAACGGTAGGCGTGATCTGTGCTTCCGCTTCAAGACTTCCTGTGATGCGTTCTGGTCGAGCATGAGTTTATAGGCCTGGGCGTACAAAGCGGCCCGCTCTGGGGCCATCCTGTCTTTCTCTGCTGCCAGGTCGGCTTTGGCTTGTGCGATCTGCTCTCTCACCTTTGCAACCTCTGCATCATGGGCCTCCTGATCCGCCGGATTGGCCTCTGCCATAAGTACAGCTAGTGCATCAAACATGTCAGACAGAACTTGAACCAGTGGGCGCACAAGGCCTCCTGCCCCTGCTGCCGCTGCTGATCCGGAGAACATTGCTACTGCGGTCGAGGAGTGATTTGCCGCCTGCGTACCGGCCATGAATATTCCAACCCGGTTGATCTACTCAGGGGGGTCCGGAATACTGTCACCATCGGAACAGCCCCTAATCTGGTCGTCTTGCAACTGGTACAATGATTCTGTCTCTCCGGTTGAGGACTCGTCGCCGGAATAGACGATGGTCTCGCTACCATATACTGACTCGTCCCCTTGCTCTCCTCCATGGATGACTCCCACGAAGGCACGCCTCACGGCCGGTTTAACCTGGGTAGATCTCGCACGCTGAGCCGTCTCAACAAGGTCGGTGCAGATGTACGGCTCAGGCCCAGGCTCACCAATCTTGCCGATAAAAACATGTATGCCACCAAAGGGGACCCGGTACCCGTACTCGATCGAGCCGGCTTCGGGACTCCATCCTGCATCGTCTATGTAGACCTTGCCGCGACGACTCTTGGTCATCTGGCCCACAGCATAGCCTTCGAGTCCTTTGAGCTTGCCCTCCAAGATCATCAAACCGTCGTGCGATAGCCCCACGGTGGGCACCAACTGTCGTGGATTTGTCACGGCAGATGTCCTTGTGAAAGGACTTAGTCGTGGATCCATCGCTACGGGTTAACTTGAATGGGTTAAAGCGGACACAAAGACACAAGGGTTTTATACTTGTTCGGCCCCTTCGATGAAGGTAAAAGCCTACGTCTAGTTGTGATGGAATTGATGTGGTTTCGATGGCTAGGGAGCAAACAAGCTTCGCCTAGGCTCGAGTTGTTGTTGTCTGTCCTTGAACCGTCGCCGGGTCGTCCCCTTATATACACGGGTGACGCCCGTCGGGCCATAGAGTCCCACACCGGTTCATACTCGTATCCCGGTTGGTCTCTCTCTATTCCTAACTTACAATGCAAGTTTACATATCAAGCCGGTTTACCGCTACAGGTTCTAAACCGACTACAGGCCTTGGGCCTTCATCTGCTTAATTACCTTTATACTACTAATGAAGTTAACCCGGCCCAGGTAGGCCGGTTCACGCCCAGTGGTAATATCCCCAACATTGATGTTGGTGAAACGTAGGAAAAAATTTATTTTCTGCAACGTTCCCCAACAATGGCATCATGAGATAGGTCTATGCGTAGTTCTCTTTGCATGAGTAGAACACAAATCTGTTGTGGGCATAGATGTTGTCAACTTTCTTGCCACTACTAGTCTTATTTTTCTTCAGCGGTATTGTGGGATGAAGCGGCCCGGACCGACCTTACACGTACGCTTACGTGAGACAGGTTCCACTGACTAACATGCGCTAGTTGCATAAGGTGGCTAGCGGGTGTCTGTCTCTCCCACTTTAGTTGGCGCGGATTCGATGAAAAGGGTCCTTATGAAGGGTCAATAGAAGTTGACAAATCACGTTGTGGTTTTTACGTAGGTAAGAAAACGTTCTTGCTAGAACCCTATTGCAGCCACGTAAAACATGCAACAACAATTAGAGGACGTCTAACTTGTTTTTGCAGCATATGATTTGTGATGTGATATGGCCAAAAGTTGTGATGAATGATGAATGATATATTGTGATGTATGAGATCATGTTCTTGTAATAGGAATCACGACTTGCATGTCGATGAGTATGACAACCCGCAGGAGCCATAGGAGTTGTCTTAATTATTGTATGACCCGCGAGTCAATAATTTAACGCCATGTAATTACTTTACTTTATTCCTAAACCGTTAGCCATAGTAGTAGAAGTAGTAGTTGGTGAGCAACTTCATGGAGATACGATGATGGAGATCATGATGATGGATATCATGGTGTCATGCCGGTGACGAACATGATCATGGAGCCCCGAAGATGGAGATCAAAGGAGTTATATGATATTGGCCATATCATGTCACTGTTTAATTGCATGTGATGTTTATTATTATGCATCTTGTTTACTTAGAATGAGGTAGTAAATAAGATGATCCCTCATAATAATTTCAAGAAAGTGTTCCCCCTAACTGTGCACCGTTGTGAAAGTTCGTCGTTTCGAAGCACCATGTGATGATCGGGTGTGATAGATTCTAGCGTTCACATACAACGGGTGTAAGACAGATTTACACATGCAAAACACTTAGGTTAACTTGACGAGCCTGGCATGTACAGACATGGCCTCGGAACACAAGAGACCGAAAGGTCGAACATGAGTCGTATGGAAGATACGATCAACATGGAGATGTTCACCGATGATGACTAGTCCATCTCACGTGATGATCAGACACGGCCTAGTCGACTAGAGGGATGTCTAATCTGAGTGGGAGTTCATTAAATAATTTGATTAGATGAACTTAATTATCATGAACTTAGTCTAAAAACCTTTGCAAATATGTCTTGTAGATCAAGTGGCCAACGCTCATATCCACCTCAACTTCAACGCGTTCCTAGAGAAAACCAAGCTGAAAGATGATGGCAGCAACTATACGGACTGGGTCCGGAACCTGAGGATCATTCTCATAGCTGCAAAGAAAGATTATGTCTTAGAAGCACCGCTAGGTGAAGCTCCCATCCCAGAGAACCAAGACGTCATGAACGCTTGGCAGTCTCGTGCTGATGATTACTCACTCGTTCAGTGCGGCATGCTTTACAGCTTAGAACGGGGCTCCAAAAGCGTTTTGAGCAACACGGAGCATATGAGATGTTCGAAGAGCTGAAAATGGTTTTCCAAGCTCATGCTCGGGTCGAGAGATATGAAGTCTCCGACAAGTTCTTCAGCTGTAAGATGGAGGAAAATAGTTCTATCAGTGAGCACATACTCAAAATGTCTGGGTTGCACAACCGCATGACTCAGCTGGGAGTTAATCTCCCAGATGACGCGGTTATTGACAGAATCCTTCAGTTGATTCCACCGAGCTACAAGAGCTTTGCGATGAACTTCAATATGGAGGGGATGGAAAAGACCATTCCTGAAGTATATTCAATGCTGAAATCAGCAGAGGTAGAGATCAAAAAGGAACATCAAGTGTTGATGGTGAATAAAACCACTAAGTTCAAGAAAGGCAAGGGTAAGAAGAACTTCAAGAAGGACGGCAAGGAAGTTGCCGCGCCCGGTAAGCTAGCTGCCGGGAAGAAGTCAAAGAATGGACCCAAGCCTGAGACTGAGTGCTTTTATTTCAAAGGGAAGGGTCACTGGAAGCGGAACTGCCCCAAATACTTAGCGGACAAGAAGGCTGACAACACTGAAGGTATATGTGATATACATGTAATTCATGTGTACCTTACCAGTGCTCGTAGTAGCTCCTGGGTATTTGATACCGGTGTCGTTGCTCATATTTGTAACTCAAAGCATGAGCTGCGGAATAAGCAGAGACTAGCGAAGGACGAGGTGACAATGTGCGTCGAGAATGGTTCCAGAGTCGATGTGATCGCTGTCGGCACGCTACCTCTACATTTACCTACGGGATTAGTTTTAAACCTCAATAATTGTTATTTAGTGCCAGCTTTGAGCATGAACATTGTATCTGGATCTCGTTTAATACGAGATGGCTACTCATTTAAATCCAAGAATAATGGTTGTTCTATTTATATGAGAGATATGTTTTATGGTCATGCCCCGATGGTCAATGGTTTATTCTTAATGAATCTCGAACGTGATGTTACACATATTCATAGCATGAATACCAAAAGATGTAAAGTTGATAACGATAGTCCCACATACTTGTGGCACTGTCGCCTTAGTCACATTGGTGGCAAGCGCATGAAGAAACTCCATGCTGATGGACTTTTAGAGTCTCTCGATTATGAATCATTTGACACATGCGAACCATGCCTTATGGGCAAAATGACCAAGACTTCGTTCTCCGGAACAATGGAGCGAGCAACCAACTTATTGGAAATCATACATACTAATGTGTGCGGTCCAATGAGCGTTGAGGCTCACGGAGGATATCGATATGTTCTCACTCTCATTGATGACTTAAGTAGATATGGGTATGTCTACTTGATGAAACACAAGTCTGAGACCTTTGAAAGTTCAAGGAATTTTAGAATGAGGTAGAGAATCAACGTGACTGAAAAATAAAGTTCTTACGATCAGATCGTGGAGGAGAATATTTAAGTCATGAATTTGGTACGCACTTAAGGAAATGTGGAATCATTTCACAACTCACACCGCCTGGAACACCTCAGCGTAACAGTGTGTCCGAACATCGTAATCGCACTTTATTGGATACGCTCTAGAGACAGCTACATTCACTTTAAACAGGGCACCGTCTAAATCCGTTGAGATGACACCGTATTAATTATGGTTTGGGAAGAAACCTAAGCTGTTGTTTCTAAAAGTTTGGGGATGTGATGCTTATGTCAAGAAACTTCAACCTGAAAAGCTCAAACCCAAGTCGGAAAAATGCGTCTTCATAGGATACCCTAAGGAAACCATTGGGTATACCTTCTACCTTAGATCCAAAGGCAAGATCTTTGTTGCCAAGAACGGGTCCTTTCTGGAGAAAGAGTTTCTCTCGAGAGAAGTAAGTGGGAGGAAAGTGGAACTTGATGAAGTACTACCTCTTGAACCGGTAAGTAGCGCAGCTCAGGAAGATGTTCCTGTGGTACCTACACCGACTGGAGAGGAAATTAATGATGATGATCAAAGTACTTCGGATCAAGTTGCTACTGAACTTCATAGGTCCACAAGGACACGTTCCACACCAGAGTGGTATGGCAACCCTGTCCTGGAAATCATGCTGTTAGACAACGGTGAACCTTCGAACTATGAAGAAGCAATGGCGGGCCCAGATTCCAACAAATGGCTTGAAGCCATGCAATCCGAGATGGAATCCATTTATGAAAACAAAGTATGGACTTTGACAGACTTACCCGATGATTGGGGAGCGATAGAAAATAAATGGATCTTTAAGAAGAAGACGGACGCGAATGGTAATGTTACCATCTATAAATCTCGACCTGTCGCTAAGGGTTATCGGCAAGTTCAAGGGGTTGACTATGATGAGACTTTCTCTCCTGTAGCGAAGCTGAAGTCCGTCCGAATCATGTTGGCAATTGCCGCATACTATGATTATGAGATATGGTAGATGGACGTCAAAACGGCATTCCTTAACGGTTATCTTAAGGAAGAACTATATATGATGCAGCCGGAAGGTTTTGTCGATCCTAAGAATGCTAACAAGGTACGCAAGCTCCAGCGATCCATTTATGGGCTGGTGCAAGCATCTTGGAGTTGGAACATTCGCTTTGATGAGATGATCAAAGCGTTTGGGTTTATGCAGACTTATGGAGAAGCCTGCGTTTACAAGAAAGTGAGTGGGAGCTCTGTAGCATTTCTCATATTATATGTAGATGACATACTTTTGATGGGAAATGATATAGAACTTTTGGACAGCATTAAGGCCTACTTGAATAAGTGTTTTTCAATGAAGGACCTTGGAGAAGCTGCTTACATACTAGGCATCAAAATCTATAGGGATAGATCGAGACGCCTCATAGGTCTTTCACAAAGCACATACCTTGATAAGATATTGAAGAAGTTCAATATGGATCAGTCCAAGAAAGGGTTCTTTCCTGTATTGCAAGGTGTGAGATTGAGCTCGGCTCAATGCCCGACCACGGCAGAAGATAAAGAAGAGATGAGTGTCATCCCCTATGCCTCAGCCATAGGATCTATTAAGTATGGCATGCTGTGTACTAGACTTGATGTAAACCTTGCCGTAAGTTTGGTAGGTAGGTACCAAAGTAATCCCGGCAAGGAACACTGGATAGCGGTCAAGAATATCTGGATACGTGTTTCTCGTTTATGGAGGTGACGAAGAGCTCGTCGTAAAGGGTTACATTGACACTAGCTTCGACACAGATCTGGATGACTCGAAGTCACAAACCGGATACGTGTATATTTTGAATGGTGGGGCAGTAAGTTGGTGCAGTTGCAAGCAAAGCATCGTGGCGGGATCTACATGTGAAGCGGAGTACATGGCAACCTCGGAGGCAGCGCATGAAGCAATCTGGGTGAAGGAGTTCATCACAGACCTAGGAGTCATACCCAATGCGTCGGGGCCGATCAAACTCTTCTGTGACAACACTGGAGCTATTGCACTTGCCAAGGAGCCCAGGTTTCACAAGAAGACCAGGCACATCAAGCGTCGCTTCAACTCCATTCATGAAAATGTTCAAGATGGAGACATAGATATTTGTAAAGTACATACGGACCTGAATGTGGCAGATTCATTGACTAAACCACTCCCTAGGGCAAAACATGATCAACACCAGAATTCCATGGGTGTTCGATTCATCACAATGTAACTAGATTATTGAACTCTAGTGCAAGTGGGAGACTGTTGGAAATATGCCCTAGAGGCAATAATAAAATGGTTATTATTATATTTCTTTGTTCATGATAATTGTCTGTTATTCATGCTATAATTGTATTATCCGAAAATCGTAATACACGTGTGAATACATAGACCACAACATGTCCCTAGTGAGCCTCTAGTTGACTAGCTCGTTGATCAACAGATAGTCATGGTTTCCTGACTATGAACATTGGATGTCATTGATAACGGGATCACATCATTAGGAGAATGATGTGATGGACAAGACCCAATCCTAAGCATAGATCAAAGATCGTGTAGTTTGTTGAGCTAGAGCTTTTCCAAATGTCAAGTATCATTTCCTTAGACCATGAGATTGTGCAACTCCCGGATACCGTAGGTGTGCTTTGGGTGTGCCAAACGTCACAATGTAACTAGCTGACTATAAAGGTGCACTACGGGTATCTCCGAAAGTGTCTGTTGGGTTGGCACGAATCGAGACTGGGATTTGTCACTCCGTATGACGGAGAGGTATCTCTAGGACCACTTAGTAATGCATCATCATAATGAGCTCAATGTGACCAAGTGTTTGGTCACGGGATCATGCATTACGGTACGAGTAAAGTGACTTGCCGGTAACGAGATTAAACAAGGTATTGGGATACCGACGATCGAGTCTCGGGAAAGTAACGTACCGATTGACAAAGGGAATTGTATACGGGGTTGCTTAAATCCTCGACATCATGGTTCATCCGATGAGATCATCGAGGAGCATGTGGGAACCAACATGGGTATCCAGATCCCTCTGTTGGTTATTGACCGGAGAGGCTTCTCGGTCATGTCTGCATGTCTCCCGAACCCGTAGGGTCTACACACTTAAGGTTCGGTGACGCTAGGGTTGTAGAGATATGAGTATGCAGTAAACCGAAAGTTGTTTGGGGTCCCGTATGAGATCCAGGACGTCACGAGTAGTTCCAGAATGGTCCGGAGGTAAAGAATTATATATAGGAAGTTAGGTTTCGGCCATCGGGAAAATTTCGGGGGTCACTGGTATTGTATCGGGACCACCGGAAAGGTCCCGGGGGTCCACCGGGTGGGGCCACCTATCTCGGAGGGCCCCATGAGCTGAAGTGGGAGGGGAACCAGCCCCTGGTGGGCTGGTGCGCCCCCCTTGGGCCCCCCCCCCCAGCGCCTAGTGTTGGAAACCCTAGGGCTGGGGGGCGCCTCCACTTGCCTTGGGGTGCAAGCCACCCCCTTGCCCCCCCAGGAGATTGCATCTCCTAGGGCCCGCGCCCCCCTAGGGGCCCTATATAAAGAGGGGGGAGGGAGGGCAGCCGCACCCATGCTCTTGGCGCCTCCCTCTCCCTCTGCTACACCTCTCCCTCTCGCAGACGCTTGGCGAAGCCCTTCCGAGATTGCTGCTGTATCCACCACCACACCGTCGTGCTGCTGGATCTTCACGAACCTCTCCTTCCCCCTTGCTGGATCAAGAAGGAGGAGACGTCTTCCCAACCGTACATGTGTTGAACGCGGATGTGCCATCCGTTCAGCGCTAGGATCTCCGGTGATTTGGATCACGACGAGTACGACTCCCTCAACCCCGTTCTCTTGAACGCTTCCGCTCACGATCTACAAGGGTATGTAGATTCACTCCTCTCTCTCGTTTCTAGATGAACTCATTGATTGATCTTGGTGAAACGTAGGAACTTTTTTATTTTCTACAACGTTCCCCAACACTTATATCATATTGTGATTGTTTACTTACATGCTAGTGTTACTTGTTTGTACTCAGTACTCACTTGCAATTGTTAGGCTCACCTTCTTATTCCGCATTATTGCCTAAAGTTGCTAAGTAATAACTAAAATTTTTCATTGTACCTATTCACCCCCCCCCCTCTAGGTCCATCTCGATCCTTTCACCTATGCATCAGCCATTCGGTACGGTCATGGAAAAATCTGGAGTGCAAACAAGGTCTTCAGAGCAGACAATGCTATCTGACGAAGCGCATGTCTTGCTGGTTACAGGTAGCTCCTCAGAGGAGGATTCAGAGACAGATGACCAGTCCTATTCCCCCCCCCCCCGAGGTGCATGCTCTAACTTGAAAATGTTATGTTGCTCACATCGTGCATATGGTATCTTGCATTGCTATGTCATTTGCTTAGTTTAGACATGCGTCGTGTGAATGCCACCTATTTAGTGTCTAATTACCATATATGTGAATTATGCAATGCCATCTTGTTACAAGACATTATATATGTGAATTATGCAATGTTATCTTGTTGCAAGGCATCATATATGTGAATTATGCAATGCCATGTTGTTTAGCCAAGCGTCATATATGTGAATTATATCATGCCCTCCTTTTTTTGTATTTCTCATTGCTTTTGTCGATAATGTTTGTATATTCAACTGCTCTTCCTGTGCATCAGCCATTTGAATTGGTGATGGAGAAATCTGGAGTGAAAACAAGGTCTTTAGAGCAGACAATGCTACCTGTTGAAGTAGATATTTTGCTGGTTACAGATATCTCTTCAGAGGAGGATTCAGAGGCAGATGACTAGTCCTATTATCCCCTTGAAATTATGTCCTGCTATTCTGTTTGGTTAGACAACATAAATGTGAATTATTTCATGCCCTATTTTCTTCCATACTATCCATTGCACCAGTCTATCTTACAATGTCTGTACATTCAATTACTTTTCTTGTTTATCAGCCATTTCAATTGGAGGGGTGATGGCAGTATCTGTGGGAGTAAAAACACGGTCTTTAGAAAAGATCGTGCTACATGTCGATGCAGATAGAACCACGGTTGTACTTGCCCAAGAACCAGCCCCACCACACATAACCCAGACTCATGCAGATTGTACCCCTACCCAGTTGGACAGAGAACCAGCTACACCCCTTCTAACCCCAACCCCAGCAGATAGTAACCTAGTTCCCATTGACACAGCACCGTCTCCACCACAGAGCACCCAAACACGAGCAGTTAGTAAGGAAACTGCAGTGCCCAAAGCACGAGCACCACCACTCCGAACCCCAAGTCAACGCTTAAAGCAGAAGAAGAATTGTTCTCAGGTCAGGTTCCATAGCCATTGTTCATACTACTTTGCTCTTGCATCACTGTATTTACTCATACCAACTAAATTTAAATTTGAAGGATGCAATTGAAACTCCAATGGCGCAACAGGTATGTTTTAAACCTGTTTATTTAACGTGTTTGCTATTGTAACTTTCTCTATGTTGATTTCAGTTTCAATTGAATAAATAGTTATGTTCTCATGCCATGCACATTACAAGTGTTGTTCTTGTTGTGTAGTTTCCCACACTTATATTTTGTCTATGTTGCTTTGTCTTAAATAGATATGATTCGAACTGTATCTATCTTGATTTGGCAACATAAACTAGAATGATATAGACCATACAGTGACCATACTACATAGATATATGTTTGTTTCAGGTTGTTATCATCTCCACCTTACTACTGAACTGGTTTACCAAAATGAGTTTCATATACTACATTGTAAATCTGTGATGTGTTTGTTTATTTCTCTTTTAGAACACAGATAAAATATTGGAGAAGAGTACCCCGTTATGCAATGGTAAAGGAAGTAATGCAGATAAGGTTCAAGATAGTGAGACATCCCTGTTGGTCTCCAAGAAAGCTGATAAAACTATACTGAAGACACTGAGACAGCCCCAAAGTCCTGTCATGATGTAGTGTTCGAGTTACTGGCTACTACTACTGGCACCAGCTCTTCGAACCCGTTGCCTGAATCAGTTCTGCTTCTTGAGTCTCAACTTCAAGTTGAAATACATCGATCAGATGTTATGCGATAGGAAGCCGAAGGACTGAGGAAGACCCTGCAGAATTCAGATGCATACTTTCTGGTGCAACAGCAAGTGCTGGAGGATTTAAGCGCCAAACAAGAGAAAGTTAATAAGCTTGCTAAGCATCTTTCTAGCATTATGGGTACCCAGGATATTGTTTCTTGAGCTCTTCTGAAGTGGTTTCAGTTCTAGACTTGTTTTGTTGTGGCGTTTATATGCTACTTTGTTCCCTATATTTGCAATAGTGGCAAACTTTGATGCCCAGTGGATGTAATATGTGTAATAGCCGTTATAGCCTAGCATAAGTTGCTTGCTTATTTATTTCCTTATTGTCTTGTTTATTTCTTTGCTTGAAGTCAGCGCAGTTCTTTTTCCGCGGTTTGCTAGTGGCCGCAATAACCTATTTTTAAAACTAGGCCACAATAACCATGGGCTACCTACGGGCCGTAGAAACAATGGGCCTTCTATGGGTCGAAGAAACAATGGGCCTTATACGGGTCATAGACACAATGGGTCTTCTACGGGCCGTATCATTAATGGGCCTTCTATGGGTTGTATCATCTATGGGCCTTCTACGGGCCGTATGATCGGTTGGCCAAACATGGGCCAATAATAGACCGCATTATGGTCGTAAACAGGCTATAGAGTTGGAATCATCCGTTCATGGGCTGACCATAACGGGCCGTCGTTAATCGTCCGTATTTGATGATGCTATGAAAACGGCCCAATGTATTAACAGGACACAAACGTGCCGACTATAACCTCGGGCTGAATTTGGCCCACAAGCAGAAATTGACAGTGACGGCGCATAAGTAAACGAATGCTGGAAATGAGCCCAAGAATAAATGGGCCCTGAGAAGTCCTAAAGATAACATGGGATGGAAATGGCCCAACGGAATAACGGGACGTTAATGGGTATAAAGTGATACACTGTTCATTACAGGCCAGTTTCACCACGGGCCGTTAATGGGTATAAAGTGATACACTGTTCATTACGGGCCAGTTTCACCACGGTCCATTAATGGGTGTAAAGTGATACACTGTTCATTATGGGCCAGTTTCACCACGGGCCTTTAATGAGTATAAAGTGATACACTGTTCATTATGGGCTAGTTTCACCATGGGCTTTCCATGGGCCGACCCGCCACCATTTGACCAAGTCAAACGGGCCGACCTTTTCATAGGAATGGGCCTCTGTTGGGCCGTGCCACGTGTCGATGTATCATAGGCGCCTTCTGTCCAATGAGGGGCTGACATCTGTCCCAACGGTGAGCGGACAAGTGTTTCCTCCAGCCAATGATGATTTTACACGTGGAAAATCCCCATTGGTCGGGGCTGTTAACGGGTTATCGGATCCAAAACCGGACCCGATAGCTTAACGGTGTTCTGTTACGGTGGATGCCACGTGTCGGTCACCCTTGACAAATGCACTTTTGTGACGCGCGATTTATCGTCATGGAAGTGGACACTTCCGTGATGACAGTTTTGGTAATGTCATGGAACACTTCTACGACAGTACAGGTATGACTATCTTGATTCTGTCATAAAATCGTCACGGATGTACATGCATGACAGAAAACGTGACCTAATGTGAGAAACACGTATCATCATGGAAGTGTATTTTTTTGTAGTGATGGAGGACACCGCAATCCGATCATTTTGTGCAGCTCCACTAAAACCAAGCGGACCATCCCTGTTGCAAAGATATCCTGTCAGTGTGATTACAATAATAGTGGAACTAGATGATGAAACATAACACACACAAATAGAAGCCGATCACCTCTACGATCTCTCTTTAGGACTAACTACTTGTTGGAGAAGACTAGGCATGGAGTTGGATGAGGATAGCAAAACCAATCTCCCCGTTCTGCAGTCCCACGGAAATGTAAAAACGTTTCCCGAATGACATATTGGCGGAACTGCACAAAACACTCTTAAGAAAAAAGTGATTTGTGCAATTCACCAAAAGGTCGCAATAGCAACAAGGTGAAAACGGATAGCCCTGTTTGCAAAAGGAGGTAGAAAGGAAACAATTACTGCCGAATAACATGAGTTGAATACACATACGCCGACAAAAAAGAAGCATATTCCATGTAATAAGGGAAAGATAGCACATGGTGGTTTATAAAAAATGGTTTGAGGACGAGATTGCAAGATGGAAAGTACGTCGGCCGAGATACATTTTAAGCAAACAACTAAAGAAGATCCACATGTAGCAAGGTGGGAAGATGGGAAGTGGAGCAAGGCCGGAGGAAGCTATACCTGAGGTTCGTCGGGATGTTACTAGGAGGGCTTCGGCGGTCGGGATCTGCCCATACTGTGGCAGTGAGGAATTGGCGAAGGCCCTACCGTGCTGGAGCTTGGTCAGAGAGAACAGCGGGTGAGGGAGTCCTGGATAAGGGGGTATCCAGACAGCCGGACTATACACTTTAGCCGGACTGTTGGACTATGAAGATACAAGATAGGAGACTTCGTCCCGTGTCCGGATGGGACTCTCCTTGGCGTGGAAGGCAAGCTTGGCGATTCGGATGTAGATCTCCTCCTCTGTAAACTGATTCTGTGTAACCCTAGCCCCCTCCGGTGTCTATATAAACCGGATGGTTTAGTCCGTAGGACAACAAAAATCATACCATAGGCTAGCTTCTAGGGTTTAGCCTCTCTGATCTCGTGGTATATCAACTCTTGTAATACTCATATCATCAAGATCAATCAAGCAGGAAGTAGGGTATTACCTCCATCGAGAGGGCCCGAACCTGGGTAAACATTGTGTCCCCAGTCAACTGTTACCATTAGCCTTAGACGCACAGTTCGGGACCCCCTACCCGAGATCCGCCGGTTTTGACACCGACATTGGTGCTTTCATGAGAGTTCCTCTGTGTCGTTGCTACAAGGCTCGATGGCTTCTCCAACCTTCAACAATGACGTCCTGGGTGAGACTTTTCCCCGGACAGATCTTCGTGTTCGGCAGCTTCGCACTGTGGGCCACCTCGCTTGGCCATCTAGAGCAGATCGATAGCTACGCCCCTGGCCATCAGGTCAGGTTTGGAAACCTAAACTACATTGCCGACATCTGCGGAGACTTGATCTTCGACGGATTCGGGCCCATGTTAGGAGCGCCGAACAATCACGACGTGCATGACCTAGATCTGCAGTCGGACAGCATTCGGAACATCGCACCTGCTATAGCTCCGGACTTCGTTCCAGAGCAGGTCGTGCCTTCCGAGGACGGGTGGATGGTACCCGCCCCGAAGGCCGCACACTCATCGGCGTTGGAGCCAAACATAGACTCCTCTCCTCAGGAAATCTGTACCTCCGGACCCCCGAACTCATCTCCGGTAGTGTGTTCCGGACCGCGCACATCCGCGCTCTAGTCATGGAGTTCGCCGCCGCGGATAGCTTTCAGCACTCACCCTTCGGTGACGTGCTGAATTCATTAAGGTCTCTCTCTTTGTCAGGAGACTCCTGGACGAACTATGTCCGGCTCGAGTGAGAAGCTGGCGACGAAGAAATTCGTTACCCACCCACCACCCACTTAGTAGCCACGGTCGATGACTTAACCGACATGCTTAACTTCGACTCCGAAGTCATCGACGGTATAGACGACGATGCGGAGAAGAACAGGAACCACCGCCCAGAGGGCGCAGGACTACCACCTCTTCATATGATATATATATGGTGGATACTCCCAAAGAAACCAATGGCGATAAGGCAATGGGAGATAACCCCTCGGGGAAGAAAGCAAAACATGGGTGTCATCGGCGCCGCTCCAAGCCTCGCCACAACAATACCGGCACTGGAGAAAATCCAGATGGTGCCGAAGAGGAATACGATCCTGATCAACCCACCTTCGAGGAAGCCGAATAGGAACATGGGAAGGCTAGCCCAAACGAACAGGCGATAGACGGATACTTGGAGGATGATAACTATATGCCTCCCTCCGAAGACGAGGTGAGCCTCGGTGACGACGAATTCGGCGTACCAGAGGATCCCATAGAGCAGGAGCGCTTCAAGCGCAGGCTTATAGCCACTGCAAGAAGCCTGAAAAAGAAGGAGCAGTAGCGCCAAGCTGGCCAAGATCTGCTCATAGACAGACGGACTAAGGCCCGTGCAGCCGAAGAATACAGACTCGAGCGCCGAACAAAATACTACCCAAAGTGCAGGCTACTACCTCAATTCGAGGAGGCGGCACTAAAAATTAAATGCAGGCCTACACCCTGCCAACAGCACACTGCGACAAGGGGCTGTGCACAAGACTAGCATTACATACCAAACAGCAACATAGCAAGCACCCCAGACGCATCAGCGGACAAAAACAGAGTCTACAAACCTTGGTGCAACAAATATAAGCGTCCCAAGGCAAAAAATGGCGCCCAGGGAACGGCGATCAACACAGGAGCCCGTAATCCTCTACCCATTGAGCGGGAGAAGAGATTTCAACATCTTAATTCGGGCCCCTCCAGCTTGAACCACATACTTGACCGCCCATATCAAATTCACGGCACCCCAGGAGCGGCAGCCAATCACACCAATAGAGAATCTTGGGTCATTAAACAAATCGGTAGGCCGGCGCCGGAAGGAGCATGAAGAAGCCCAGATTATCAAGTCTAGGGACAGATCACTCGAGGATCAGACCCACCAAAAAAACTCTTTTTAGAGTCATAAATAGGCGTGACGGCCACCTAGGCCCCGCCACCCCGGAGATAGTCTCCGGATAGCCAAAAATGTCATACCAACTTTCAGTCTTACAGCTCTAGGCAGTAGCTATACAGCACCGCCAGGATAAACTGCGACTCGACGCATTACCAGCCAAGACCCATGTGATGAAGTCACAAATGCAGTCAAGACCGAGCTTCGCCTCGGCGCGGAAAAATATTCGGCTACTTATTCACTGAAGCAGCGAGTCACGGTTTTTTCAATCGAACTTAGATTCGACAGTCGAACTCCCGGACACCGACAAAGGAGTCCGAATTACTTCATGATACCCCAACCTAATCATAGCTCATACAAATCCTTCAGCATAAGCCGGACGGATCACATCCACGGCTCAGCCACTGCTCACACACGCCTCTTAAGCATTATTTGCAGGTTTGCCCTCGCGCACAACTGGTCCGGCGACTTGGAAGCAGCTCGGACGCACACAGGGGGATCTCCACCCCACTTGAATACAATCCAGATATTCCTCCGGACTCGCGCACAGCCAACCACCGACCGGCCCCAATAGGTTCTGCCGTACTCATGCATAGACGTATTACTTAAATACAGCATGTAGAGTCATTTGACGCTTATCTGCTATTTCTCAATGACACTTTGTCATAATGGCATCCGATCATCGTGTTATGCCTTTGAACGTCAGGGGCTTCCTTGTACCCGTACTACGGTGACTAAAGTCCGAACACCTTCTCAGTCGTTCGGCACCCCGAACTTATAGCATTATATGCATCAGCTCCGAATCATGTCTTGGGTCATTGGTTGGGTTTGCCCGGCTCCCATGTTTTGGTACCTTACGTCCCGCAATATCGGCTAAGGTAGCGTTGGGAGAACTACTGCGATTGTGTCCCGGTTCTGCCGGACAAACACCTCAGTAGAGAAAGCCAAAAACCGACTGTCATGATAAGGCGAGAGTTGGTCAGCTGTTGGAGAGGTTGTAAAATCTTTAAGGATTTATTCTACATAAATGCCATAATAAAATGCAGCGTGCGAAGGTTGCTCCACCGATCAGGCGCTATTAGAGCCCCCGTGCGCTTCCGAACACCAGGGGTTGCGCCTCCCATACTCGAATTCCTATGGCTAAGTGAGAGTAATTAATCCCTATAGTCCCATTGCCTGGTTCGCTGTGGTGAACACCTCCTTCATGGACCCAAGAATGGGATAAAGAGTGTTCAGGTTTATCCCGAACACCCCCGTAGTTCCTACGTGGGGGCAGAAGTCGATGACTGGCCAACTGTCAAGACTAACATATTAAATGGCCGCGCAGGAATACAATTTACACATAGCAGGCACCTACATATAAGTGACTCTGTTTTGCCTTATAAAGGATAGCACATCTGCTTTTAGGGAAAAATAATGTCTTTCGTACATTCCTCGGCCACGAGGCAGGTGCCTTTCAGGACACCATCATAATATAGTCCAGGCTTGCGATGCTCCTTCCCCTCCGGCAGCCCCACAGTCTTAGTGTCAAGCTTCCCCCAGTGCACTTTCGCACGGGAAAATGCCATTCGTGCACCTTCTATGCAAATCGACCTCTTAATGATGTCCAGCCGAGGGCAGGCTCTCACAATCCGCTTCACGAGCCCAAAGAAACTACTCGGTATAGGCTCGACGGGCCACAGCCAGATAACCAAATCCTTCATGGCTAGTTCGGCCGCCTGATGCAGTTCGATCAGCTGTTTGGGCTGGTCGACAAATGGCACCGGATAGTTCGGCGCCAAATACTGCAACTAGAAGAGCTTCTCCACAGTTTCCTTTTTCTTAGCTCGGTAGAATTGGGCATAGATATGCTGCGCGGCAAATCCGCAAATGCCCCTGTAAAATCAGGATTCAATGGGTCACCATGAATATTCCCTACGAAAGCGTAAGGTGCTTTGAACAAAAAAAAACCCTTGCCGGCCGCAACCTTCCGCACCTCCTGAATATCCTTCAGCGTAGCCTGGGCTTCCTCCCGAGCCTCATTCGTGGTCCAGAGAGCTTGGGCGAGTTTGGATTCTTTCAATGATAGACTCTGCTCCAAGCTCACGCTTCTCCCTACGGCCTCCTGAAGCTCTCATTCAGCTTCCACGACCCTCACCTCGTGTTTCTCACGGAGAGCCTGCTCTGCGGCCGCTTTCTTTTCGGCCAAGGCAACAACCTTCTTGAGTGCCTCAATTTTGGCATTTGCCCCTGGAGTGCGCGATATATATACTCTAAGATAGTCATAACTATTTTCTTGTGCTAAAACTTACTAAAAGCTTCAAAACATACCTCGTTTATCCTCCAGCTACTTCTTCACTCGGTCGAGTTCCTCTTCAGCCCGCACCAGACTCTGCTTGAGTCCGGACACTTCCGCAGTATGAGAGGAGGCAGTCGTTGCAGACATCTGATTCATAAAATATATATGTCATTAGCTAAGTCTCGTGCGGACGGGAAGTTGATCCCTTGTCCAGTTCCTGTCCTCTATGAACAGTGTATCAGGGGCTACTATCTATACTATGACAGTCTTCTACACGTACCTCCAAGGCTTTTGTAAGGCTGATGTAGGATTCATTCAGTCTGCTCTTGGCGGCCTAAATCTTTTCTATCACCACACCCATAAGGGCGCGGTGTTCATCAATGATGGACGCACTTTCCAGTGTTGTCAACAGGCCGCCTGACACCTTTGGTTGGATGGAGGTTGCAGGCGGAGTAGGGTCGCCCCTCCAGTCAAGAGGGGTTGCCTGCCTGATCCCGGAGCCTTAAGGGCCTCAAGGACTGTGTCCGACTGTGGGCCGGATCCACGATCGCCCCCGCCGTCGACATTCATGGGAACTGCCGCTCCCACACGTCCGGCCCCCGAGGTATGCCCCCTGGCTCACGTCCCTTTTGGACGACACCTTGGTGTCACAGCCAGGCTCTGGGGAAGGGGCCTTGCGAGGTGTCTCACTCTCCAAGGCATCGGAACTCAACGAGTCCTCTGATGAGGCCTGTTGGGCCGAAGACCTCGCCGGACTGAAAAAAGCACGGTGCGAATTAAAATACTACATTCTAGTAAATTCTGGATGCATGAATATGTTCGGATTTCGTGCACTTATGATTTTACCAAGGGCTGGGCCCTGGGATCCCCCTCCGGGCTACTGTCGGTAGCCGTGGTGGACACCTCGGGAGGGATGTTCTTTCCCTCTTAGGCAAATCTGCCTCTAAGGATGAGGAGGTTGTCCTTTTCTTCCTCCCCCTCGTAGGGGACTCGGGCTCTTCTTCCTCCTCATCCTCTTCCTCCTCCTCGTTCTCTTCCTCCTCCTCGTTCTCTCCAGAGGAGGGAGGGTCACTGGAGTCTTTGGACTTCGTGTACGAAGCACCGCGACAACGGAGACCGCTCCTGGTCTCCTTGGCCTTTTTGTTGGCCTCTTTCTTCGGCGCCTTGTAAGGCGCTGGGACCAGCATCTTCGTCAGAAGAGGTCCCGCCGGTTCTTCCGGCAGCTGGGCCGGACAATGAATCCGCTCCGCCACCTTCGTCATCCCTGAGGCAATCGTGGAAAGACACGTTAAAAAACATCTCCTTCAGGACATATCAATGAAACATGCGAATAGCCAAGATATGATGACGACTTACCAGACTGGCGGGGTGGGACAATTGGTACCCACGGTTTGCGGTCGAGTCCGGCCATGGTTTGTCGGACTTAAAGAGGACCTTCCAGATGTCCTTGTGTGAGGAGCCGAAAATCTCCCGCGGGGTCTGGTGCTCGGCCAGGTCGTACTCCCACAAGTCACAGCTTCTATGCTGGGAAGGAAGGATCAGGCGGACCAGCATCACCTGGACCACGTCAACAATCCTGATGGCCTTGTCCTCCATACCTTTGACGCGCGCCTAGATCATTGACAGTTCATCGGATGAGGACCAGTTCACGCCCTTCTTGGGCCAGGATGTGAGCCGCAAAGGGGCTCCAGACTGAAACTCAGGAGCAGCGGCCCACTTTTTGCCACGCGGCTCAGTGATATAGAACCACTGTTGCTGCCACTCCTTGTTGGAGTCATTGAAAGTACCCGTCGGCCATGTGACCTTGGGCATCTTGCTCACCATGGCACCTCCGCACTCGGCATGTTCGCCATTCACCACTTTGGGCTTCACGTTGAAGATCTTGAGCCATAGCCCGAAGTGCCGCGAGATACGGAGAAAGGCCTCGCACAAGACAATAAACGTCGAGATGTTGAGGAAAGAATTGGGGGATAGATCATGAAAATCAATCCTGTAGTAATACAAACATAAACCGCGGACGAACGGGTGTAGTGGAAATCCTAGTCCGGGGACGAAATGAGGGAGAAATACTACTCTCTCCCGAGACTTCGGAGTAGGGGTAATCTATCCCTCTGCTGGAAGCCTCTGCCTGATAATCTTAGCCAGGTATCCGGCCTCCCGAAGCTTGGTAATGTTATCCTCTGTGACAGAGGAGGCCATCCACTTGCCTCCCGCTCCGAACATGATGTGGTCCTATGAAGAAGGTGAGAACTTGGGCGCTCGAGCTCAAGGGTGCCAGAACGGATGGGCAAAGGAGGAAGAAGGCATGGGTGAAAACGGGAGATCTCTGTCCCTTTATAAAGGCGATGTAGAATGTACGACTCCCCGCTTGCCTCTCGAAATCTCTTATCTTTCCAAGCGCCTCGATTGATGGCGCTGGTTGGGTTACCCATACCTGTATTGATGAAGATCCCGCGATAAGGGGACACGATCTCTGCTTTGACAAGATGTGCCAAAGAAACCGCCTCGCGATGTGTGCGGGAGCAGGTAGTAAAAACGGTTCGAATAAGTTACCAAGCCGTGGCGTGATGTTACACAGCAAAGAATTGTCAGCAGATCAGATTCGTGGATTATTATTCTCTCAACGGTGGTATATGGAATTTATATTCCAGAGCCGGACACGGTCCTTGTGTTTGGAATTTATTTTGAAGTATTCGGAGATGGAACCTGCCTCGCAATGCTGAAGACAATCTACGGGCCGGACTCATCATCATTGAAGCCTGGTTCAGGGGCTACTGAGGGAGTCCTGGATAAGGGGGCATCCAGATATCCGGACTATACACTGGACTATGAAGATACAAGATAGGAGACTTTGTCCCGTGTCCGGATGGGACTCTCCTTGGTGTAGAAGGCAAGCTTGGCAATTTGGATGTAGATCTCCTCCTTTGTAAACCGACTCTGTGTAACCCTAGCCCCCTCCGGTGTCTATATAAACCGGAGGGTTTAGTCCGTAGGACAATAACAATCATACCATAGGCTAGATTCTATGGTTTAGCCTCTCTGATCTCGTGGTAGATCAACTCTTGTAATACTCATATCATCAAGATCAGTCAAGCAAGAAGTAGGGTATTACCTCCATCGAGAGGGCCCGAACCTGGGTAAACATCGTGTCCCCAGTCTCCTGTTACCATTACCCTTAGACGCACAGTTCGGGACCCCCTACCCGAGATCCACCGGTTTTGACATCGACATCGGGTACCGCAGATCGGGACGTGCTGCCTCAACACCGTCGAACGGAGAAATGATGCACATCCTCCCTTTCCGCCGGCGGACGGGATGCGTCTGCATCACCGACCAACGCTGAGAGAGAGAGGCCACCGTGGAGGGAGTCCTGGATTAGGGGGTCCTCGGACAGCCGGACAATATACTTTGGCCGGAATGTTGGACTATGAAGATAAAAGATTGAAGACTTCGTCCCGTGTCCAGATGGGACTCTCCTTTGCGTGGAAGGCAAGCTTGGCGATTCGGATGTCTAGATCTCCTTCAGTGTAACCGACCCTGTGTAACCCTAAACCCCTCCAGTGTCTATATAAACCGAAGGGCTTAGTCCGTAGGACAACAACAATCATAATCATAGGCTAGCTTCTAGGGTTTAGCCTCTACGATCTCGTGGTAGATCAACTCTTGTAATAATCATATCATCAAGATCAATCAAGCAGGAAGTAGGGTATTACCTCCATCGAGACGGCCCGAACCTGGGTAAACATCGTGTCCCCAGCCTCCTGTTACCATTAGCCTTAGACGCACAGTTTGGGAACCCCTACCCGAGATCCGACGGTTTTGACACTGGCATTGGTGCTTTCAATGAGAGTTCCACTGTGTCGTCACGGTAAGGTTTGATGGCTCGCCTCGTTGTCAAGGACAACATCACCTCTGTGGGATCCCTGGCCCTAGGCCAAACTGTCTGACTAGGCGGCTTCATCATGACCGCTCGATCGGTTGTCACACCGTCGATGACTTCTCGGGTCATCAAAAATAGCCTCCACATCAACTCGGAACTTGCCGAACAGATGGATCCGATGGAGCTCTCTTCCATGAATGAGCTCTTGGATCGCATCGCCACTCTGGGTGTCGCTACGGACTATTATCGGATTGGGCTTAAACCCAAACAACGGGAGATTAACTCTCCGTCGGCCACCCATCAGATAGCGGTAGTGGAAGAGCAACACATTGATTCTCCCTCTATTTTGAGGATGAATAATGTCCGGATTTCTGAGCTCTTCGAGCCGAATACCCGTTTGCGGGAGGACATGACCTAAACCCTGAACTTAGAATTGGGCGGTGGGCCAGAAAAATTGGGCAACATCCCGGAGCCCGAGCTGCCAAGCTCGGAAGCTTCTCTGCCCCTGGGTCTCAGATCGGGTCAGGGCTTGGACTTAAATCTACCCAACCACCCAGATACAAGCAATCTTTCCCACATCAGACAAGAGCCCCAAGGGATAGTACATCACTTCTGGGCCAGATTCCTTCATGTAATTAACAAGGTTAAGGACTGTCGCGAGGAAGAAGCAATCTCATTCTTTTGGAAAAATTGCACAGACAAGGGAATCCTCAACGCCATAAGTCGCCATGACATAGTACACTTTGCTGACTTGGCGGCCATAGTACAAAAGTGTTGTGCGATGGAAAGCGCCTGGAAATCCAAACAAAATTCTGGGACCCTCCGGCTCTCACTAAACCCTTCATCTGAACTAAAAGGGTAAACTCTCGCAAGTCACCCGATTCAATTAGCAAAAAAACAAGGCTCGCTGCAGGGCGTGGAACCGTATTGGAGGAATGGCTCAATGGGCCATGCAAAATTCATAGCACACTGGATACCATACCAACACATAGCCTTAGAGCATGTTGGATACTCCGGCAGGTAGCGAAGAGCAGCGAGGATCTCCTCATCAACCATACCACAGAGTAACATCCCGCCGAATATAACAATACGGTACTGATAGTCTTCCAGACTTTTGCCTCAAATAATAGGCATAAGCGAGCACTCCGCAGCCTCGCCGAAGTCTGCCACGTTGCAGCAATAAATCCATCGAATGACACGGCTATAACTTTCAATGCCAGTGACGAACCTCAATTCCGAACATTTCGGGCACCAGCCGCTTTGGTCCTTAGTCCAATCGTGGATGGCTTCCGGCTTACTAAAGTGTTCATGGACGGCGGCAATGGATTAAACCTCATCTACAAGCAGACCCTCAACAAGATGGAAATAGACAAGAGCCACATTGAGAGAAGCAGCACAACCTTCAGGGGAATCATCCCTAGTCAGGAGGCACGATGTGCGGGAAAAATCACACTAGATGTGGTATTCGGCACACCAAAGAATTATAGGTCCTAATAAATCACATTCCAAGTGGCCCCGTTCAATAGCGGATACCACGCCCTTTTAGGGCGGGATGCATTCACGAGCTTTCAAGCTTTACGCCATTACGGGTACATGAAGCTCAAAATGCCCGGGCCCAATGGAATCATCACTCTAGCTAGTGATCCGGACATGGCACTCCGCATTGAAAATAAAACCACCACACTGGCCCTTGAGGCACTATCCGAAGCCCTGGCGGCTGAAGAACTAACCATGCTGCGCTCCAAAGTGGACAGGGATGACGTGATACTCGACAAATGACCCAAGTCCACCTCTTTCAAACCAGCGGACGAGATAGTCAAATTCCAGGTCCACCCGATGGACCCTACAAAAACAGCATCCATTGGGCACAGCTAAACCCCACAACAGACGCCGCACTGCGAGAGTTCCTGCGCGAGAATTGGGACATCTTCGCCTGGCATCCTTCAGACATGCCAGGCATCCCATGCAGGCTGGCCGAACATAACCTAAACATACTGAAGGGATACAAGCCGGTCAAGCAGACTCTTCAGCGTTTCTCAGAACCTAAACAACAAACCATGGGAGAAGAGCTATCCACGTTACTCGAGGCCGGATTCACCAGAGATATAAAACATCCGGATTGGCTAGCAAACCTGCTGATGGTACCAAAGAAGGACAAATCATGGCGCCTATATGTCGATTTCAAGGACCTGAATAAGGCTTGCCCCAAGGATCCCTTCCCCCTCCCCCGCATTGATCAAATCATTGACGCTACCGCAGGACACGACTCATTTGCTTCCTTAACGCATACTCCGGATACCATCAAATAAAGATGGCGGAGTCCAACCAAGCCGCAACGGCATTCATCACACCATATGGCCCCTTCCATTTCAACACCATGCCTTTCAGGCTCAAAAACACCGGCGCAACCTATCAACGCATGATTCAGACATGCCTGGAGAAACAAATCGGCAAAACGGTGGAGGCATACGTGGACAACGTGGTCATCAAAACAAGACACGTCGAATCTTTAATAGATGACTTGAGACTCACGTTCGACAACCTCCAAACATATGACATCAAGCTTAAACCAGAAAAATGTGTTTTCGGCGTACCCGCCGGAAAGTTGCTAGGCTTCATCGTTTCCAATAGAGGAATTGAAGCAAATCTGGCAAAAATCTGAGCTCTGTCACAGTTGGCTACCCCAACAGACCTCAAGCAAATCCAAAAGTTAACTGGATGTGTGGCTGCCTTAAGCCGCTTTATCTCCCGATTGGGTGAAAAGACACTACCTCTTTATCGCCTTCTTCGACTCACTGAACACTTCGAGTGGACGGATGCGGCCACAGCCGGACTGGAAGAAATAAAGGCCCTCTTGGCCAGCAATCCAATCCTGGCCGCGCCAAATACTGGCGAACCCATGTTGTTATACATAGCTGCAACACACCAGGTTTTAAACGCAGTGCTTATCGTCGAATGAGAAACGGGCGGACATAAGTTCCCGCTTCGGAAGCCGGTATACTACGTGTCCACTGTCCTCACTCCAGGCATGTCCTGGTACCCACACTATCAAAATATAGCATACGCGGTCTTCATGGCATCCTGTAAACTACGACACTACTTTCAAGAGTGTTCGATCACGGTGGCCTCTGAAGTACCACTCAATGACATAATAAATAACCGCGACGCCACGGGCCGAATTGCTAAATGGGCTATCGATCTCCTTCCGCTCGACATAACATACAAACCACGGCGAGCCATTAGGTCGCAAGTACTGGCTGACTTCGTCGCCGAATGGACAGAGGTCGAACTCCCTAAAGAGTACGGCGCATACTCCAATTGGATCATGCACTTCGACGGCTCCAAAATGTTGGCCGGATTGGGAGCGGGTGTTGTCCTGACATCCCCCACCGGAGACACGGTCCAATATGTACTCCAAATACTATACACAGACTCCAACAATGCAGACGAATATGAGGCTTTGTTGCATCGTCTTCGGATGGCAGTCTCCATGGGCATCCAACGCCTAGAAGTGTGAGGGGATTAGAACCTCGCGATGTCTCAGATAAGTGGATACTTTGATGCCAAGGATCCAAAAACGGCGGCTTACCGTAATGCCGTCCTCAAAATGTCAGCTCAGTTCAAGGAGCTCGAATTCCATCATGTGGTTCAAGAAAACAATCAAGCGGCAGATATCCTCACCCGCATCGGCGCCAAGCGCGACCCTGTCCCACCTAATATCTTCTTGGAAAGGCTGTTCAAGCCATCCGTGGTGTGGCAAGGGGAAACCGGCAATACTAGTCCGGATCCGGCCACAACCCCAGATACTGAACACACTGACATAATCGGAGGCTCCGCCACCGAAATAACACCTTCAGCCCATGTAATCATGGTTGTCATCGCCCCATGGACCGAGCCCTTCTTAGCATACCTAAATAGGCAAGAGCTCCCCAAGGACCAAAATGAGGCACGTTGCATTGTGAGGCGCTCCAAAGCCTATAAATTCCACAAGGGAGAGTGTCGGTATCAAAAACGGCGGATCTCGGGTAGGGGGTTCCGAGCTGTGCGTTTAAGGGTAATGGTAACAGGAGGCTGGGGACACGATGTTTACCCAGGTTCAGGCCCTCTCGATGGAGGTAATACCCTACTTCCTGCTTGATTGATCTTGATGATATGAATATTACAAGAGTTGATCTACCACGACATTAGAGAGGCTAAACCCTAGAAGCTAGCCTATGGTATGATTGTTGTTGTTTTCTACGGACTAAACCCTCCGGTTTATAGAGACACCGGAGGGGGCTGGGGTTACACAGAGTCAGTTCACAGAGAAGGACATCTATATTCGAATCGCCAAGCTTGCCTTCCACGCCAAGGAGAGTCCCACCCGGACACGGGACGAAGTCTTCAATCTGGTATCTTCATAGTCCAACAGTCCAGCCAAAGTATATAGTCCGGCTCTCGGGATACCCCCTTATCCAGGACTCCCTCAGTAGCCCCTGAACCAGGCTTCAATGATGATGAGTCCGGCGTGTAGATTGTCTTCGGCCTTGCGAGGCGGGTTCCATCCCTGAATACTCCAAGGTAAATTCCGAACACAAGGACCGTGTCCGGCTCTGCAAGATAAATTCCATATACTACCATAGAGAGAATAATAATCCACGAATCTAATCTGCTGACAACTCTTCGAAAAGTGACATCATGCCATGGTCCGGTTTTTATTCGAACCGTTTTTACAACCTGCTACCGCACACATCACGAGGCGGTTTTCTTGGCACCTCTTGTCAAAGCAGAGATCGTGTCCCTCTTACTACGGGATCCTCATCAATACGGGTATGGGTAACCCAACCGTGCATGTTGGCATGACTCCATGTTTTTAGGCAAGTCCCAAATGGTTATGCTGGGGACGCTTGATATTCTCCCCCCTTTATAAAGGAGTTGAGGCCTACCCATCTATCTCCATGCTCGCGCCTCTCGCACCCTGAGTTCCAACACCCAAAGCTCGAGCCTAAGCACCCCGGATCTTTGATCATGTCCAGATCCAACCATCAAGGCCAGTGGATGGCTTCCTCTATCACAAAGGAGGATATCGCGAAGCTCAGGGAGGCCGGGTATTTGACCGCCGATGTCAAGCACAGGCTTCCTGCTCCCGAACAGGTTATCCCCACCACCGAGCCCAATGAGAGTGTCGTATTTGTCTCCCACTTCCTCCGGAGCTTGGGTCTTACTCTTGACCCCTTTGTGAGGGGGCTCCTGTTCTACTACGGGCTAGATTTCCACGATCTAGCTCCGGATTCCATCCTCCACATCTCATCGTTTATCGTCGTGTGTGAAGCCTTCCTCCTCATTACCCCCCACTTCATCTTATGGCTCAAGACTTTCAATGTGAAGCCGAAAATGATTGAGGGGCGACACGCAGAGTGCGGAGGCGCCATAATAAGCAGGAACGCCGATGCCCCGTGGCCCGAAGGCTCCTTCCCGGAGGTATCTGATTTATGGCAACCGATGTGGTTCTATGTCACAGCTCCTCGAGGCTCAAAGTGGGCGGCCGTGCCCGCCTTCCGCTTGGGCCCTCCACCTCAACTGGCGCCGTGGGCCAACGTGGGACTGAACTGGGGGCCTGAGAACGATGTACCAATGCTACAAAGCCGCATTTGGGAGCTCCTCGAGAGGGACATTATTCTTGTCAAAATAATCCAGGTAATGCTAGTTCGGCGGGCCCTGCCGTGCAAACGTTGGCCTCTCCGTATGTGGGAGTTCAATCCAGAAGGCTCGCGAACCATTCAGCACTTCTTCGGCATGACGCCCGAAGGGATGTATAAGTTGTTCTTCGGACCACGAATAAAGTGTCCAGACACCACCGAGGACGGGCCTGAGCTGCAATCGCCTAGATACCCAAGTAAGTAACCCTATAACCAAACACTTTGCTTATATTCATAGCATTGTTCTGAATACTGTCCGCGACCAGGATTGGCTTAGTAAGGCGGAGAGGATCAGGTGTCCGGCCCCGCTTCCTGAAGGCTCGCCCGGTCTGGCAATGGCTAGGATTCTTAAACGGACGCTAAGTCAAGTGCCACCGGAGAAGGATGAAGGGAAGAGTGGGGAGGCCAAGAGTGGGCCTCACACATTGTGCATCTGAACCGGGGGAATTAATGTCTCCACGGAGGAGGAGAACTGGGGAGGCGAATCTGAGGTTTTCTCCCCCCGCGGGAAGAAGAGGACCGCTTCCAAAGACTTGGAAACGGGGGCGCCCAAACAAGGGAAGAAAACTTCACCAAAGAGCCCTGCCCCGAAGGGCGTTCTTACCTCACCGTGCCTGCTAATGAGCCAGCCCTCCACCAAGCTGTAAGTTTAATAAACAAGAAGCTTATTGCTTTTTTTCCTCCGAGAGTAATAACCGGGACCTATTTTTTGCAGTGCGGCTAGCAGTTCATCTCAACAAGGTTCGTCCTCGGGGGATCTTCTTCTGGAGATGATGGAGAGTGAAACCCGACCTACCTCTCTGCCCCGTGAGGCGGGCGACCCTGAGGTATCATCACGGAGGAGTCCAGATCCAATGGGGCCGGAAGCTAACACTTCGGCCACCCCGAGCGCAGCATGTTATGCTCCTGTGGCGGACAATGAAAAGGGTCCGGAAGGGTCCGGTGCCCGGCCGAACATACTGACGGGCCTCCTGGAGTCAGCTGCTCTCTCGGAGAATCACCGTACACTAATGGGTACGGTGTTGGAGAAAATTTCCTCTGCCACAAGCGGATTAAATGAAGCTTTTAGGAGCTTGCTCAAAGGTTTTGAGGTAAGCAGATACGCCGTTTTGGTTGCACTGCATGCGATAGATGTGCCTTGTATAGATAGTAGCCCTTGAGACTTTGGTTGCCAGCCGATGGCAGCGAACGGAGGATCACAATCCCAGGTAATAATCGCACTTGTGTTGATGTGCATGTTGCTAAGGGTCCGGCGATAGACCGGAATGCTGAGCTGGCCGAACTAAGGCGACAAATTGATGTGGTGGATACTGACGTCACGCTTATAAATAAGCAGATTGATGAGTCACAGAGTATGTGCTCGTTTTCCTTATTTTCTTTAAGAGATTGTAAGGAGTTTGTAATAGTAATATGATGTGATGTGGCTGCAGGCGGAGCTGCTGCCATTGAGGCCCTGAGGGCGGAGCTTGCTCTAGCCAAGGAACAAGCCCGGGTCAGCAATGCGGCTGCTCTAAAGGCGTCCGAAGACTTGAAAGCCGAACAGGACGCTCATCTTTGAAGCGAAGAAAAAATAGTCGAGATGGCTGTGGAGCTGAGGGACGCCGCCGGCCGGTATGAGCTTCTCGAGAAGGAGAATCAGGCAAAGGCGGCTGACCTGAAGAAGGCGCTGGATTCGCCTAAAGAGACGCGCTCTAAAATTGGAGACGCGCGGGGGGAACTTCGACAAGCTGGAGAAATCGCGGCTGGAAATCCTTATTTGTTGCGGATGAAGTTTTTAGATCCAAAATATGCTTCGTTGGATAAGCTATGGAGTGCTGCAGATGAGTATGTGGACTTGGCGAAGAGTGCGGCTGATGCAACCAATTTGTTCAAGGACCATGAAGATAACAAAGAAGAAAGGTTGTTCTGGTCGCAATTTAATGCCCCAGCGCGCTCCTTACCCTTGAGTGAGAAGATGGCCGCTATAGCCGAGCTCCATAGGCTGTCCGGCCTTGCAATGAGATCTATAATAGACCATCTGTGGCCGAAGGGGCCGAAGCCGGACAATTACTTTGGTTTGGTGCAACAATTATTTGGCGCCAGAGCGAGAATAGATGCCGAGAAGAGGTCGGCATGCATAGAGGGTGCGCGGATGGCCCTTGCCCGTGTGAAGACATACTGGGCGGACATGGAGGCCACCAACATTGCAACCCAAGGTCCGGCAGGAAGCCAAGACCCAGCCGAGCACTATTTTGAGCAGGTCATAGAAGGTGCCCGTAGAATAGAGGCTCAGTGCTCAAAGAATGTCATGTTTGAGTGACAATTCTATTCATTGTAAACAATTATGTGTTTAATTATAGAGGCTGTTTTTTATACTTTTGCCTGAAAGTATTATAATGTCTCCTGTGCGGCTGTTTATCTATGCATATAACGTGAAAGTTAGCAGTCGTTGGCTTCAACCCCCACGCACATAATGCGGGGGTCTTCGAGAAAATATGCGTGAACACACTTGATCCAATGTCTTGGTCTGTTAAGGAGGTGATCACACGTTGAACCAGGCAACCGGACAATATAGTTGTAACACTTTTCACTTAGGCGTAGGAGTTTGAAAGGTGGGGCTACTATGTAGCCCCTGATACTTCTGTGAGCGTCCGGATATGGTGCGCGTACTTGACCGAGAGACCGGTCCTTCGTTAATGCGGAGGAATCCTATAGATTCCGATGAGTCCTCGAGTGGTTGACCAGTCTCTAGCTGTATCATGACAGTCAGTTTTCGGCTTTCTCTCCTGAGGTGCTCATCCAAAATAACCAGGGCACAATCGCAGTAGTTCTCCTTTGGCCGCCTTAGCCGATAGAACGGAACGTAAGGTAGCAAACCCAGGAGCCGGGCGAACCCAACATTTGATCAAAGACATGATTTGAAGTTGATGCATATAAGGCCAAACTCGTGACGCCGAACACTCCCAAAGGTATTCGGACTTTATAACATATATTGGGCTGAGTAACACCCTTGACCCTGTAATTCTAGGTACGTGCATTGATCTGTCGTGGCAAAAAGCCTATAACGCCAGTATCGCTTATAGGTGTATGAAATACCCATGGGATGTCGAGCAACAAAAGACAGTAAAGAAGGTTTACGCAGGGGCTTAATCTAAAGAGAAACATGTGGGCGGGGCCCTGCTGCACGTCTACGCCTTTGTCTCCATTGTGCCGTATCCTGGAAGGGTGTCGCATTGGTAGTGTCTGTAGGAACGAAAACTCGTGAAGAAAAAGAGTAAGTGTGCGAAAAGTTAGTTATGCTCGATGGATGTTCGAGATATTTGCCTATTAATGAGGCAAGCCAAATTGTGGGCTTTGTTACATGTTTGCAGCCCCTCACATTATTTATGGGGACACATGTACAGCACCTAGCTCAGGTTTATCCGAGCCATTGTGAAAAATGGTGTACTGGACTCGTCTAACCGTGTCTGTGGTCTTGACGACCGGTCATGCGTTTCGATGGGAGAGGCCGCCTAGAGTCCGGTAGCGGGAGCTGCCGCATACTGCTCTGTGTTTTCGCTGACCGTTATGACGCCACGTGGACCGGGCATCTTGAGTTTAAGGTAGGCGTAGTTCGTTATTGCGTTAAAGCAAGCGAAGGTCATTCTTCCAAGCAATGCATGATAATAGCTGCTGAAGGGAGTGATGTTGAAGAGTAAGTTCTCGCTTCTGAATTTGTCGGGAGAACCGAATGTCACTTCTAATACGAGGGAGCCCCCGCAGTGGGCTATGACGCCTGGAATCGCTCCATTGAAGGTGGCGTTATTTTGACTTATTCTGGATGGGTCTACCCCCATCTTCCGGATGGTGTCTTGATATATGAGATTAAGACTACTGCCGCTGTTCATTAGGACGCGAGTAAGATGGTATCCATCAATTATTGGGTCGAGCACCAAGGCAGCCGATCCTCCGTGTCGGATACTGGCTGGGTAGTCCCTGTGATCAAAAGTGACCGGGCAAGTCGCCCAGGGATTGAATTGGGGGGCTACGAACTCTGCATAAGTTACGTGTACCATGTTTACCATTTTGACTTCTAGTGGGAATTTTTCTGGCCCCCGGTGTTCGGCTGGCGAGGTTCGCCCTCATCTTCGCTTGGTGTTTGGCTTCCCTTGTGTTCGGCGTTTAACTTGTCGGCCTGCTTGAAGACCCAACATTCTCGGTGGGTTTGATTTGCAGGTTTGTCGAAAGTGCCATGGATTTGGCATAATCTGTCCAGGACTTTATTCAGGCCAGATGGTCCCTCTTTACTGCCCTTAAATGGCTTCTTTCCTTGACCAGGTCGAGAGCCCCTGAATCCAGCGTTGACCGCCGTGTTGTCCGGACTATCGTTATTCTGACGTTTGTGCTTAGTGCGTCGTGGCTTCCCGTTGCCATCTCGAATTTCGGATGTGCCTGGGTCGCTGGTGCCTCTACGGGCCAACCAACTGTCCTCGCCCGCATAAAATCGGGTCATAAGGCTTGTTAAGGCTGCCATCGTTCTCGGCTTTTCTTGTTCGAGGTGTCTGGCAAGCCACTCGTCTCGGATACTGTGTTTGAAGTCCGCTAAGGCTTCGGCATCCGGACAGTTGATGATTTGATTCTTCTTAGTGAGGAATCTGTTCCAAAGCTTGCGGGCTGACTCTCCGGGCTGCTGTATTATGTGACTTAAATCGTCAGCATCCGGAAGCCGGACATAGGTTCCTTGAAAGTTGGCCCTGAAAGCATCCTCAAGTTCCTCCCAACTTCCAATTGAGTTTTCGGGGAGGCTTTTCAGCCAATGACGAGCTGGTCCTTTTAACTTGAGGGGGAGGTATTTGATGGCGTGGAGGTCATCCCCACGACCCATGTGTATGTGAAGGATAAAATCTTCAATCCACACCCCAGGGTCCGTCATTCCGTCGTATGACTCTATATTCACGGGTTTGAATCCCTGTGGAAATTCATGATCCAGCACCTCATCAGTGAAGCATAGGGGGTGCACAGCCCCTCTGTATCTGGCCGTGTCACGGCATGTTGTCGGCTGTTGTTGCTCTGGTATTCGATCAGTATGATCGTTGTGGTGATCATAATCCCACGTCGGAGCACGTCCTCTGGATCCAAATATGGATCTGGCCGCACTGGCCTTTTTGTCCAGGAGCTTTCGTAAGTCATGTGCGGTATTGGTGGCTGCTCTATCACGACCATGAGGTGGTTGGTCCGGCTGAGTAGCCGTATTGTTTTTTGACCGAACGGGCGCTGCGGCTTCATCGTCGAATTCGGGTAGCAGTTTGCGCTTTGGGTAGCTCTTTGTCTGGCGGTCGTCGCCACATTTCCCTTCGGTGTCCAGCACCTTATTCCATCTTCGGTTGAGCGTATCCTGCACGGCCTTAAGCCTTTGCTTCTGTTTCTTCAGGCTCCGCGCTATGGCCAGGAGTTTTCTGCGGAGGTTATCTTGTTCCGAACGTTCTTCCGGGATGATGAACGCATCGTCAACCGGACTGTTCTCGTCTTTCGAGGTACTATGACGAGTTCGGCCCTCTGGATTTCTGTGATCGAGTGTCTGCTCCGGGCTGTGTTCGGCATGACCTGGCTTATCCTGCTCCATCGCTGGCCCCTATGGTCGTTGTTGCCTTTGGAGTCAACCGGAGTGTCATCCTGTTTTGGGTTGTTATCACTATTTTTACTGTGAATGGACTTAAAGTGGCGCATGCGCCGTTGTTTTTGCTTTTGTCCGGGGGGTTTATCCTCCGTTGTGTCATTTTTGTCAACATTGTCTTCTTTAGGCGTGTCCACCATATAGACGTCGTGTGATGAAGTGGTTGTCCAGCGCCCCTTCGGCGGTGGTTCCAGATCGTCCCCTGCATCAACGTCCATACCGTCGATGTTATTGGGGTCGAAGTCAAGCATGTCTGTTAGGTCATCGACAGTGGCTACAAAGTGGGTGGTGGGTGGGTTGCGATTTTCTTTGTCCTCCGTATCCCACATGGGCCGGACATAGTTCGGCCAGGAGTCTCCTAACAGAGAGAGAGAGACCTTAATGAATTCAGCACGTCTCCGAAGGGTGAGTGCTGAAAGATATCCACGGTGATGAACTCCATAACCGGAGCCTAGTTAGATTCGATGGGCATGGATGCGTGCGGTCCGGAACACACGACCGGAGATGAGTCTGGGGGTCCGGAGATACAGATCCCTTTAGGAGAGGAGTCTATGTTCGGCTTCAACACCGAGGAGCATGCGGCCTCTGGGGCGGGGTCCATCCACCCGTCCTCGGAAGGCACGACCTGCTCTGGAACAAAGTCCGGAGCCGTAGCAGGTGCGATATTCCGAATACTTTCCGTCGGCAGGTCGAGGTCATGCATGTCGTGATTGTTCGGCGCTCCTGACACGGGCTCGAATCCGTCGAAGATCAAGTCTCCGCGGATGTCGGCAGTGTAGTTTAGGTTTCCAAACCTGTCCTGATGGCCAGGGGTGTAGCTATCGATCTGCTCCAAATGGCCAAGCGAGTTGGCCCACAGTGAGAAGCCGCCGAACACGAAGATCTGTCCGAGGAGGAAGGTCTCACCCAGGACGGCGTGGTTGAAGATTAGAGAAGCCATCTAGCCTTACAGCGACGACACAAAGGGACTCTCAATGAAAGCACCAATGTCGGTGTAAAAACTGGCGGATCTCGGGTAGGGGGTCCCAAACTCTGCGTCTAAGGCTAATGGTAATAGGAGGCTGGGGACACGATGTTTACCCAGGTTCGGGACCTCTCGATGGAGGTAATACCCTACTTCCTGCTTGATTCATCTTGATGATATGAATATTACAAGAGTTGATCTACCACGAGATTAAAGAGGCTAGACCCTAGAAGCTAGCTCATGGTATGATTGTTGTTGTTTTCTACGGACTAAACCCTCCGGTTTATATAGACACCAGAGGGGGCTAGGGTTACACAGAGTCGGTTCACAGAGAAGGAGATCTACATCCGAATCACCAAGCTTGCCTTCCACGCCAAGGAGAGTTCCATCCGGACACGGGACGAAGTCTTCAATCTTGTATCTTCATAGTCCAACAGTCCGGCCAAAGTATATAGTCCGGCTGTCCGGATACCCCCTTATCCAGGACTCCCTCAGAGAGCTTTATAAGAAAAGTGCCACCGGAGTGCTCCAAAGATGCATCTCCGAAGAGGAAGGGCAGCAGCTCTTGGCCGAAATCCATGCCGGACTCGGCGGCCACCACGCCACAGCTCGGGCACTTGTAAGAAAGGCCTTCCGTACAGGTTTTTACTTGCCGACAGCCCGATCAGATGCACAGGTCCTTGTCCAACATTGCGTCGGTTGCCAACTTTTCACCAATCAGAGCCATATGCCCCCTACCGCTCTCCAAACAATCCCCACAACTTGGCCCTTCGCGGTCTGGGGGCTTGATATGATCGGACCCCTTAAAGGGGGAAGCCATAAGAAAAAATACTTATTGGTCATGGTGGGCAAGTTCACCAAATGGATAGAAGTCAAACCAGTTAAATCGGCCGAATCTGGACCAGTGATAGACTTCATTTCAGGGGTTGTGCACCGTTACGGTGTCCCCCACAGCATCATCACTCACAATGGATCAAACTTCACAGCTAATGAGGTGAAAGCTTGGTGCGGCAATATGGACATTAAGCTCGATTACACCTCTGTCTATCACCCCCAAACAAACGGTCAATTCGAACGCGCAAATGGTCTTATCATGAGCGGCATCAAACCCAGACTAGTGCGGTCCTTGAAGGAATCAGATACACACTTGGTTGAGGAGCTCGACTCCGTACTATGTGGGTTGTGGACCACGCCAAATCGCACTACCGGATACATACCATTCTTTATGGTGTATGGCGCATAGGCGTTATTGCCCTGCGATATTATGCATGACTCACCTCGGGTGCACATGTATGAAGAGAGAGAAGCCGAGCTCGATCGGTAGGACAATCTAGATGCCCTGGAGGAGGAGCGCGATGTAGCAAAAGCCCGTTCCACATTCTATCAGCAGCAGGCTCGAAGGTATCAAAGCAGAGAAGTGCGAGCCAAAACTTACAATATTGGTGAACTCGTTCTATGCTTACCGGAGAAGAAAAAGGACAAGCTCAAGCCCAAGTGGGAGGGTCCCTTCATCATTGATAAAGTTCTCACCGGAGGAGCGTACCGCCTGCGTGATGCATCGGATAATCGATTAGAGCCAAACCCATGGAATGCGGCCAGACTCCAAAGATTCTACGCCTAACCGCTGAACTCTGTGTTTGTCTCCTTACCTCCGCCCCTTTTATATTATATCCTCTCTCTCTTTTTTCTTCTTCCTTTTTTATATAGCTCTAGATGGCTTAAAGTGTGACACGTTTATAGAATTTCGACGCGCTATGCGCGCTACTTATACCTGGGAGCTTCTTATACAGAAGCTTAATATAACTATTTTCCAGGCTTCATGCCCAGTGCATATGTGTAACTTGTCCATATGTGCCCTTTTTTCGCCATTATATGCATCGATATGACTTAAGTTTTTGCCAAGCTGGGTTGCTTGGCTCTTGTGTTTATGCCCTATGTTCCCCTTAATTCGGCTAGGGCATAAGGGGAGCACCTCTACGATTGTTACTGCCGGGTCAGCCGGATGTGTACCTCAGACTGGGTGAAGCCGAAAGCTAGCATTCTTAAGGGAATATTCGGTCAGTAAACAAAAGATGTTTTTTATCTATTACAACATAAATCCCCAGATGTTTTGTATCCTGCTCTCTGTTTGCAGCTCAGATATGCACATTAATGCATGAGTAACCAGGGAAAGGAACCCTTAACAGAACTATTCTCTGTGGAAGATGTTTCTTACTATCCATGTAATATAACATAACTAGTTGGGTACTTGTCTATTCAAGCACTTATGACCCCTACACCTGGTTTCCACACGTACCCCGGTTTTACGTAACTGAGCGGGTATTTGGATACACTTCAGACTGTCGGGTCCGGAGGCTGAAGCGAAAAGGTCCGCCAAGACAAATGATTTACAATCCGTCTAGGGACTACATACGTCCACTGAAGTACATAGTCACTTGGACTGGCTAAATTCTTCTTCTATACCATCCAACAGGCTGTCTAGCTTACAATCCTGTTGGGAATACTTTGCGGCTAATCCTACTTGGTCATATACCAGACTTACGGGGATCTCTTGCCCATTTGGTCCTACAGGTCCGACCTTGGCCATATGGTTTGGGTTAGCCTTGGCGTATCGCGTCTTCACCATGGCCCAGGCTTCCCTTGCACCTTGTTGGCAGACCGATATCTTCCATAATCGGAAGCGCCGCCGTGCTCCCTTTGAGCATCTCCACAAGCTTCCCCATGCCTCCTGGCAGGGAAGCGGATGGGCACAAGGCCTGGGAAATACCCTACATCACCTGCCGAACTCGTTCGTGCAGTTGTGAAATATCTTGCAGCAGATCGCCTGCGGATCTGGCCATCTCCTCTTCAGGACGGCCTGTCAGCATACCTACAGACATAAGTCTGTTACCTCGTTTCTTCGCCAAACTGTATAACAGTTCATTTAAAGAACCTACCATAAATGTCGCGTCGAAGGCTCCTATTCTCCTTCCCAGAGTCAGCAAGCTGGGCCCGAACATCTGCTAATTCGACGCCCAGTCGGATATTGGTATCTTGGAGATCATTTTTCTCTCGCCTAACCTGTGTAAGCATGCGCTCGCCAGCCATTAGCTGTCTTCGAGCTTGCGGCTCATCCTCTCATACGATCTCCGGATTCTCTCCGGGATTGTCTGCAGAATCTAATGTTACATTTGTCATACATGCAGAATATTAACTGGTGTACGTACTTACATTCTCTTTGATTGAGACAAATATTACCAGATGAGGCCTTCTAGGATTCCTCTATTTTGGCAACTGCGGCCCTCGGTTGGGCCTTGCATTCCTCTAGCTCTTGAGATAAATGGGTATTGTTCTCTGCAAGAACCTATGCATACAATGATCCTTAAATCAGTTGTGCCAAATGTTTCAAGTCTCAGGGGCTACTGATATACATACTTATCAAATTTTCTCACCTGTATACCCTTTACATACTGGTCTGTGGCTCTGGTGAGTCCATCTTGAGCAGCTCGGATGTACGCGTCTCCTGAGTTGAAGGCATTAAATGCCTCTTTGGAGAACCTAGCGTCGCGGAGTACGGCCCGTCGGTGCCGGTGATTCATGGCGCTCTCCACTTCGGAATTCATAGCGGAGATCCTATCCGCATCCTCTGCAGGAGGAAGTTCAGTGTTGTCCCCACATTAGCCTCCACCCTTGAGGCCGGTTCTGGAATCCGGCTGGCGGAGGCGTGGCTGGCAGGGTCTCCGGACATAGTCTGGCGACTACTCTTTCTACCAGGACACAATCGACGTTGTCACATTTCAAAGACGATAATCACGGAGCGGGTTCTTAATTATACCTCTGCGACAGTGTCTCAATCCTAACCGCCTTCCTCTTAAGCCTGCCTAGCCTGGGTGCCCTTTGCTGATGAGCCCCCGTGGGCTCGGCACGGTGACCCGGTAGCCGTTTCTATAAAGTACATGTGCATAAGGTAAGGCGTAAAGAAGGAATCCTGCCCGGAAGTTAGGACTTCGGTTTTACTTACACTCGATGCAGGGAGCAGTCCGGGATAGTCTGCAATGATGGCCACCAGAGTGCCGTCACGGCTTGCCTAGTAAAATGTCCCATCGACCAGCTCCACGGATATGTCGGGATCTTCTTAAAGTCCGGGGTCGAGGGCCCGGTCAGGGTCCTCCGGCTGTGGAGATGGGTTGTGAATCTCCCTCACGGCCTTTTGCAGTTCTTGCCTGGAATTGGCAAGGTGGGTATTTATGATAAAGATTACGGGAGTGAATGGAGTTGAGTAAAGGATTGCAGCTCACCCAGCTTGGGGGGTTGTACATAGAGAATCCATCCCATGGCTTAATACGGAGGAACTCCTCTTCTTCTCCTTTGTACAAGTCGGACAGTATTTTCGACAGAGCGGTGGTGGAGTCCGGACCTTTACGACTGCAGCAGGTGGCGTCGTCTTCTCCATTGAAGTGCCACATGGGTTTCCCCCGATATTGAAGTGGCTGCACCCCCGCATTATGCATATTGACATAACTTCGATTATTGTCAATCCCGATTTGGCCAGCGTTTTTATCTTGCCCATCAGGTAAGGGACCTCTTTGGGGGCTCCGGGGGCGCTAGCTATGGCGTTTCTTCAGCGGAGTATTAGTGAACTCGGGAAGGCCCGTACGAATTGGGTCCGGGAGGGGGACATCCTCTACATAAAACCACTCTGAAGGCTAGTCCTCGGATGCCTTCTTTGGAGTGCTGGACAAGTATCCGGTCTTGGCGACGCGCCATATTTCGGCCCCGCCCACTTGATATATTGACCCCTCCTGATTAGGGGGGACAAGGCAGAATAGCCTCTTCCATAGCTCAAAATGAGCCTCGCAACCCAAAAATAGCTCGTGAAGGGCTACATAGCCTGCAATATGCAGTACGGAGCTAGGGGTGAAATTATGTAGCTTGAGGCCATAGAACTCCAGGAGCCTGTGGAGGAATGGGTCGATTGGAAACCCGAGTCCCCTCAGCAAATAAGGGACAAGACATACTCGCTCCCCCTTGGATGGGTTGGGAAAGCTCTCTGCTTGCTCGCCGCCATTATAGGTGGCTAGTCCGGCTCAGACGGGGACCATTTATGCAGGCGGGAGAAACCCCTTGGTCTGCAACTCTACTAATCGGCTATGGGCAACAGAACACTTCTCTCAATAACCTGGCTTAGTGCTACGGGAGCAAGAGGAGGAGCTGCAACGGCCGGCCATGATGGGATGGTTTCTTCCGGGCGCGCTCTGATGAGATGCTTGCTGAGGGGAGGATGGTGTGATTTGGATTTGAGGATCCCCGTCTCTTTAAATAGAAAATTTACTTACATGGTTAGGGTGGCAAATGTAAAAATGCCCTGACTTCTCACATTCGCTCGACACGTGGAGATAATCATTATTGAAGCACAGAAGCCGAGGAGTACAACATTAATGGGAAGCCGGACCCTACTCGTTACAATAGGTACTCTGGATTTGGAGGACAACCCGCCTTGCAATGCCGAAGACAATTTGTGCGCAGGACACATTGTCATTGAAGCCTGGTTCAGGGGCTACTGAGGGAGTCCTGGATTAGGGGGTCCTCGGATAGCCGGACTATATACTTTGGCCGGACTATTGGACTATGAAGATACAAGATTGAAGACTTCATCCCGTGTCCGGATTGGACTCTCCTTTACATGGAAGGCAAGCTTGGCGATTCGGATGTGTAGATCTCCTTCTCTGTAACCGACCCTGTGTAACCCTAACCCCTCCTGTGTCTATATAAACCGGAGGGCTTAGTCCATAGGACAACAACAATCATAATCATAGGCTAGCTTCTAGGGTTTAGCCTCTATGATCTCATGGTAGATCAACTCTTGTAATACTCATATCATCAAGATCAATCAAGCAGGAAGTAGGGTATTACCTCCATCGAGAGGGCCCGAACCTGGGTAAACATCGTGTCCCTAGCCTCCTGTTACCAATAGCCTTAGACGCACGGTTCGGGACCCCCTACCCGAGATTCACCGGTTTTGACACTGGCAACCGCCGCCTTGTGTGAGATAGTGTGACGAGAGACAAACCCATTTTCCCATTTTCCCCACGGAAATCGTTTTATATTCTCTATGTGCCATTGAGGAATATATAACTTTAATTAATACTAATGCGTCAAGTCGAACTTTGTTCCGTGTAGGTGTGGTACCCGACCCTCCTTCTAGTAAACAACCGCTACATGCGTCAATTTATCATGTGGGCCGCCTTTTCATACAGAAACGAACTCCGCCATGTACCCGCGCGGGTGTGGCCGTGAATGAGGTGTGAGTACATGCATCCTGCGAGCACCTCTTCTTTAGGTACAGGTATGTACCTGGCTGGGTGTGAGAGAGATGGTTTGTGCAAAACAAAGGCAATGTGTCGATGATATCTCAAACAAAAAAACGTAACATATGCAATGTGTGTGGAACAGAGTCATGGACATGAGATATCGATAGAATTGAAAACAGGGATGAAGTGTATGGCTGCGCGACCGATAAAGAGTGCCATCGAATTTGTGTTTGCCCACATCAAAGATATAGGGCGGCTGGCCTACTGGAATTTGAGAGGGAAGAGGTGCAGCTTTTCTATATGGCATGGATACCTACCTAAAATGTTCGACTATCGGTGTGTGTGGGGGGAGGGGCAGAGACCGATCGACTAGTTTATGTGTGGGGAAGGAGAGAGACCTAGCTATGTATTGAAGGAGGTCGATCGGCATCCATGCATATGTCTAGCAGAGGAATAAGGTTGCGAGAAAGACAAAGGTAGAGTGTCGGAGGGTTGGTGGTGGAGTGGCGTCTCACAAATGGTGGGAGAGGCCTCCTAGACAAACGGAGGGTACGAGTGCAATATAAAAAAGAGAGGGTGGGGGATGTCTGTCTATCTATGCACGTGCGTGTGAGAGATGGGTCGGGAGGTATGCAAGGATGATGAGGGGAGACGATATGGTTGTGGTAAGCATATGTAACTACATAGGAAGATCAACCGTCATGTGTCCGAGAAAGGGAGAGACATAACTAGCAAGGTAAGTGTATCGGTGCGTGGGGAAAATGAATTATAGTTGACCTGGCTATATGTAGGGAGATCGGTACGTATACATGCGTGCATGTGTTAGAAGCAAATAAGATCCGGAGAGACAGACAGGGGGAGAGTGGTGCGGCTAGGAGGTGGTGCAAGAGGCCTACCATGTCGAGGGGGGAGGAGTGTGCTAGTATGAGATCAATGAAAAGAGGGGCGGGAGTGTGCACCTGCGTGGAACCGTATTGGACATAGGGGGGCATGAACGGTGAGATGAGAACAGGGGAAGTATATATGTGTTTGTGGTAGGCACACTTGGCTAGAGAGGTATACTGACCGGTGTGTGCCGGAAAGAAGGAGTTGGGGGGCCTACACACACCGTGGGTGAACGACCTAAAGAGAAATAACGAGCGTGCGCGATGGAGGCGACGCTGAGGGAGGTTGAGAGGGGGCGAGCGTGTGCATGCACGATAGAAAGTTAGCGCTAGCTAGCTACAAATAGAAGATGATCGTGAAGGTGTAAAAGACGAATAAAGATCATAATTCATTATAAAAAATTGGATATGTATACTTGAGGAAGATATCATAATGTAGAACATTGATCATAATTTGGGCTAATGTGTGGCTTTTGCAGCTCAGGGCTAAATACTTGTCATAATGTAGGGGTCGGGGCACTATACTTTGTGTGATAAACACGGTGTACGTATGGAACATGGTTTAGATTATGAATATATAGTTAGTACATGAAATGTACTATTATTTGGAATCAACATCAAGTGTATTCAAAAAATAGAATTCGAGTTCACATAGTAGACATAGTTCATATCTATCTCTATAGTAATCATGTGGTGTGTTATTAAGGTAATACACGAATGATGGTTGAAGTTGGCAACAATCATGATTGTAGATTCTTATTGAAATAGAGAAACAGATTCAAATTTAGTTCGAATTGCAGCGGTAGTATAGACATTTGGAATGCATTAGAATGTTGGTATGAGTAGGTTACATGCATTATACAGCCAACAAAAAATTTAATTGGACATAACATGGATTCATACTCCCTCCTTCCATCTATATAGGGCCTAATGCGTTTTTTAAGACCGCCTTTGATTATTGACAAGATTAATATTACATGGCATGCACAATGTGAAAATTATATCATTGAAAGCTCCTTTCACACACGAATTTAACAGTGTGCTTTGTGTAAGTTGCATGTCATATATTATTGCTCTAAAATTTGGTCAAAGTTAGCCTCGAAAAACGCATTAGGCCCTATATAGATGGAAGGAGGGAGTAACTTTGAATAGCATTTGTATAGTAAAACGGGACAAGACTCTGTCTTTGTGTGGTGTGAATAGTTTTATTTTTTTGTTGAGGGAGGTGTGAATAGATTTGGTACGTACAAGCACAATATTACACGTTAGGCTTGTCCCTAAAATTCAACCCGCGCCTTGTTATATCCCGAAAATTCAGATATCGTGCTCCCAAAACTGGCACCTTCACAACCCACGCCTTGCTATCCTGAAATTACAATGCACAGGAAAACTCCCTCCAGCTGCCAAATCCCGACACGTGAAATACCCCTTCTAACCCTTACCGAAAAGGCCGCTAGTTCAAATCGGTGGGGGTACTTTTGTAAAACACCCTACATTTTGGACAAGCGCGTCCCTAAGTCATGGTTCCCCCCTCCCATCGCCTCCTTTTCGCCATTCGAAATTCCAAGCTGCCATAACATCTCCGCTCCAGCCGCGAAATCCCACCCTCCTCCATCCGCCACCTCACTACTGCCCAGCCGGAGCCTCTTCCCCGACGATGTCGTCCACCATAACAGCTCGACGTTGCTCATCCACCTTCCCGGATGAGGACCCGTCGTCCATCTCGTCGTCCCGCCGGTTCATTTGCCCCGTCCTCCACCTCCAAGGAGCTACTCCGATGATCGCCTCATCTATCGCGGCTGCTCCATCCCCATAGCGCCGCCTTAACCTGTTCTACTGGAACCGCACCATCCTCACTGACTCCTCGGACAAAGCCGAGGCCTACTCGGCGCTACCAAAGAGGTTGTACACTCATCGCATCGCACCTTCTCCTTAACTCGACCTCCCGGCGCCGACGATGCTCCATCATGCACCCCCATGGAGCGGCTACCTTGAAGCCGGCGCCGCGGGCGACATCTCCACGGCGGCTCTCCCCCAGTGCGAGGCCCCTTCAACGGTGGCATCCATACCAGCCGGATCTGCAGCTGCTGCTGATGTTCTGGATCTCGCTCGCTCGCCCAGCTGTTGCTGCTCTGGCTCTCGCTCGCTCATGCTGATGCTGCTTCTCTCCCCCCTCGCTCGTGCTACTGCTCTGCTCTGATTTTGCTACACTTCAGTCAACTGAATTGACTTTTGGATCAGTCGATTTTCAATGGGTGGGGTGCTCGCCGGAGTTAAGGAAGAACCACCCGCGGCGGGGAGGGGGGCTCGCCGGAGAGGTACCCCACTATAAATCTTAGGGTCCAGGGTGGGGGCGGTGGTCGCTGGTGATGGGGGCGTGGTGGTGGGACGATAGCATGGTGATCACCAGAGAAAAAACTCAGCACGAGGGGGGCCTAGAGGGATGGACGGGGCGGCGGCGGACTGGCAGTGGGGAGTTGTTTTGGGGCAGCGAGGCGGTGCTGGGGCCGGCGATTCGATCGATGGTGGCTAGCGGCTCAGGAGGGTTCATGTTGAAGATGAACTGCATGCCCTCCCTAAACTATATATCTAGTGCCTCTCTGCTACCATTGCGTTCAGTTTCTAGAGTAACATTCAGATTCCACAGTAAATTTCAGTTTCGACAGTTAAGTTCAGAGTCAACAAGTTTTACCTCATCTGTTGTAGTCCGGTGGTTTTTGGTGATGTAAATTTTACATCTATTTTACATCATCTATTGGAGATGCTATTAGAATCCCACTTGAGATTAACGATGTTTGTCTTGTGCTGCTTCAGCCTTGACGTCTTACGGCTCACCGGAGCTGCTCCAACAACAGAACAATCCATCACAATAGAGCAGTGACTTGGACGCCATCTACAGATTTCTCAGATCTTCCTCCACACCTTCGACAGCCACCTGATACGTCCATTTTGCATCATGCTTTTATATCGATATTTATTGCACTATGGGCTGTTGTTACAGGTTATGTCACAATACTTATGCCTATTCTCTCTTATTTTACAAGGTTTACATGAAGAGGGAGAATGTCGGCAGCTGGAATTCTGGGCTGGAAAAGGAGCAAATATTAGAGACCTATTCTGCACAACTCCAAAAGTCCTGAAACTCCATGAAAGTTATTATTGGAATTGATAAAAAATAGTGGGCAAAGAAAGTACCAGAGGAGGCCCACACCCTATCCATCGTCATCACCAACGATCCTCTCAGTGGGAGGGGGTCAATCTCCATCAACATCTTCACCATCACCATCTCCTCACAAACCCTAGTTCATCTCTTGTATTCAATCTTTGTCCCAAAACCTCAGATTGGTACCTGTGGGTTTCTAGTAGTGTTGATTACTCCTTGTAGTTGATGCTAGTTGGTTTATTCGGTGGAAGATCATATGTCCAGATCCTTAATGCACATTAATACCCCTCTGATTATGAACTTTAACATGATTTGTGAGTAGTTACATTTGTTCCTGAGGACATCGGAGAAGTCTTGCTAAAAGTAGTCATGTGACTTTGGTATTCGTTCGATATTTTGATGAGATGTATGTTGTCTCTCCTCTAGTGGTGTTATGTGAACGTCGACTACATGACACTTCACCATTGTTTGGGCCTATAGGAAGGCATTGGGAAGTAATAAGTAGATGATGGGTTCCTAGAGTGACAGAAGCTTAAACCCTAGTTTATGAGTTGCTTTCGTAAGGGGCTGATTTGGATCCATATGTTTCATGCTATGGTTACCTTAATACTTATTTTGTAGCTTCGAATGATTGAAATAGGGGTTAATCATAAGTGGGATGCTTGTCCAAGAAAGGGCAGTACCCAAGAACCAGTCCACCCACATACCAAATTATCGAAGTAACGAATGCGAATCATATGAGCGTGATGAAAACTATCTTGATGATAATTCCCACGTGTCCTCGGGAGCGCTTTTCTCTATATAAGAACTTGTCCAGGCTTGTCATTTGCTACAAAAAGGATTGGTCCACCTTGCTGCACCTTATTTACTTTTATTATTTGTTACCCGTTACGAATTACCTTATCACAAAACTATCTATTACTGATAATTTCAGTGCTTGCAGAGAAAACCTTACTGAAAACCGCTTTTCATTTCCTTCCGCTCCTCGTTGGGTTCGACACTCTTACTTATCAAAAGGACTATGATAGATCCCCTAAACTTGTGGGTCATCATGACTCTTTTCTGGCGCTGTTGCCAGGGAGTGAAGCGCCTTTGGTAAGTTGAACTTGGTAAGGAAAAAATTTATATAGTGTGCTGAAATTTACTGTCACTTGTTACTATGGAACATAATCCTTTGAGGGGCTTCATCGGGGTATCTTCACCCTGACCAGTAGAACCAAGAGTTGCTCCTCGACCTAATGAGCCTACTGAAAATTTTTACTTTGAAATTCCTTCGGGTATGATAGAGAAACTTCTAGCTAATCCCTTTACAGGAGATGGAACATTGCATCTCGATTTACACCTAATCTATGTGGATGAAGTTTGTGGATTATTTAAGTTTGCAGGTATGCCCGATGATGTTATCAAGAAGAAGGTCTTCCCTTTATCTTTGAAGGGATATGCATTGACATGGTTTAGGCTATGTGATGATATGGGATCATGGAACCACAACCGATTCAAATTGGAATTTCATCAGAAGTTTTATCCTATGCATCTTGTTCATCGTGATCGTAATTATATATATATATATATATATATATATATATATATATATATATCATTTTTAGCCTTGCGAAGGAGAAAGCGTCGCTCAATCTTGGAGGAGGCTTAAATCAATGTTATGTTCATGCCCCAATCATGACCTCTCAAGAGAAATGATTATTCAAAAAACTTATGCTCGGCTTTCTCTCAACAATCGCTCCAAGCTCGATACTTCTTGTACTGGTTCTTTTATGATGAAGACTATTGAATTCAGATGGGATTTATTGGAAAGAATTAAACACAACTCTGAAGATTGGGATCTCGACGAAGGTAAGGAGTCGGGTATGACACCTAAGTTTGATTGTGTTAAATCTTTTATGGATACCGATGCTTTTCATGAATTTAGCACTAAATATGGACTTGACTCTGAGATATTAGCTTATTTCTGTGAATCATTTGCTACTCATGTTGACCTCCCTAAGGAGAAGTGGTTTAAATAAAATCCTCCCACTAAAGTAAAAGTAGTTGCACCTATTAAAGTTGAAGAAAAGACTATCACTTATAATGATCCTATTGTTCCTACTACTTATATTGAGAAACCCCCTTTCCCTATTAGGATAAAGGATCATGCTAAAGCTTCAACTGTGGTTCGTAAGAGTAATACTGGAACACCTACACCACCTAAGCAAATTAAAGTTGAACCTAGTATTGCTATGGTTAAAGATCTCTTGGCTGATAATGTTGATGGGCATGTTATTTACTTCTGTGATGAAACTGCTAGAATTGGTAGACCCGATACTAAGAATAAACATAGACCTGTTGTAGGCATGCCTGTTATTTTTGTTAAAATAGGAGATCATTGTTATCATGGCTTATGTGATATGGGTGCTAGTGCTAGTGCAATACCTCATTCCTTATACAAAGAAATTATGCATGATATTGCACCTGCTGAGATAGAAGAAATTGATGTTAAAATTAAGCTTGCCAATAGAGATACTATTTCACTAGTTGGGATTGTTAGATATGTTGAAGTTTTGTGTAGCGACCCGACCTCAGATGGTCAAGCCTCTGTGTATCTGTGCCATCCCTGGATCAGTATGCTGGCACACACAGTACATCAATGTATATATCAAAGTGCAATCACATGTATAAATAACGTAAAATGATATATACCTCATAAGTCTCAGCGGAAACAAATAATCGGGTGTGGAGTCCCATCAACGCCATCGGCAGGTTGAGTGTAGACCGTAACCCTATATCGTACTCTTACTCGTCGGAAGGAACATATCTGCAACATGAGACGTTGCAGCCATGTAGGTCAGTACATTGAATGTACCGGCAAGATCACAACATGAGAAAACAGATGATAAAACTATACTATATGCAATATGGCTTTGTGGCTCTGTGTCTGAGTTTTGTTTGCGTAAAAGCTGATTTGTTTTCCCTACATCAAAGGAATAAATGAAGTCTGTACTATGGAGTTTTCTATCATGACATGGTTCCGCCAACCGATGTCTCATAGCCCAAAATCATCATAAGTTGCCCACAATTAAGTTATCAGTCCGGTGTTGAGAGTTCCGAGATAGATCCAAGTCCAGATGCTCAAATTGTCCGTAACCGGGGACACGGCTAATCGATTAGGTTTAAACCCTCTGCAGAGGTTTGTACACTTTACCCACAAGATTCGATCCCTCTCTTTACGTTCTTGCACTTCAGGGTGTTTGAGAACAAGATGACCGAAACATGGTCTTCCGAAGAGTTCCTCTGACCACTGTCCGGTGCTCATCCAATCCTACCGTAGTTCTACATCTGCTAGCACCGTCCCAGCCAGATTCACCACTAAGGTCAACCAAGCCAGAGCCCATAATGACTTGCGGTTGCACAGGTAAGCTTCCGGGCATGAAGTATTCTTCCGTCTCTTTGAGTCTGGGTGAAGCTTTCCGCAAGATGTCATGTCGCTTCTCCATGCATCCCGGCCAACCACTGGTTTCTCCAGGGTGCCCGTCAACCGTCCTTCACCCAGTAGTGTGTATTGAATTCTTGTCTCGAGTCTTGAAGTCTTGAGGCCTTGAAGATGCAGTCCTTGCAGATTCCATCATGGAGTTGTCGTCATTGACGTAGATCCTGCATTCTCACACCACTCTCGTGCACTCATACCAAACCCCGTCTACTATAGCGTAGCATCAAAATAAATAACGTCCCGGGCTTGGTAACAGGGTGATGGGTTCCTACCTCATGCATACTACTCAACTACAAGAATTCAATATCACTACTGGAGGGATTGTTGTGAAGATGACACTAAATGCAATAAAACATAGGTATGAAAGCATGGTCAAAGTGAACTTGCCTGGTATTACTTGATGAAGATAATAACGCTCTCAGAATAAGGACTTGGTAGAACTAATCATCACTCTGATGTAAATCTATATAGTCAACATAGCATTCATATAAGCAAACAACCTAGCAAATAATTCTAACACTCATAATAAAACCAACAAATAAAAATGCAAATCAAGGGACACCAAATAAAAACAAAGGAAAACTACACAACAAAACTACTAAAGAAAACTCACATAACACAAAAATAGTTTTATCCTAAGTAAAACTTAACAAAGAAAATACTAAACTAATAATTTTAGTAGAAAGTAAAATTTAAATCAACTAAGTTAACAGAAAGTATTTTTCATAAAGTTTTACTAGCAAAAGAAAATCCATAAAAGCCAAATTAAAGCTCTAATTATGCTTAAAACAAAACTAGTAAGAAAAAATAGAATAAAAATTTTATTTATTGTAAATAAAAGTTCATGTTCTAAAGCTACATAAACTAATCTAAAATAAACTATCACATAGGAAAAATAAAATTATTTGCTAATTAAAACAATAGGAAAACAGTAGCTAGTTAAATAAATAAGAACCACATGATTTTGATTGAAACTATTTTTTTTATTAAATCTAAAATGCCCAAATAAATTCCTACGGTTAGGCATGGTCAAAACAAAGTAGTGACAAAAAGAATCACTAAAATAAAATAATCCTAACTCATTTTATAGCAGAATTACTAATCTGTCTAAAACTAAAATAAACAATTTTTAATAATTTAAACATGGCCAAACATATTTTCTACAGAAACTACAACAAATTTGCAAACTAACAAAAAAAAATCAATTAAAAATATTAAGTAGATTAAAAGATATGGATTTTACAAAACTGAAACTATTCTGTTAAAAACAGAAACGAAAAATAAAATTAAAAGAAAAACTGGCGCTAATTGGGCCTATCTAACGCATCGGGCGTAATATAACTAAAACGCGCCCGGGAAAATAAACCGAGTCGGGCCGGTCTAACTAAACCTAACTAAACCAAAAATAAACCGGGATAAAAACCGGTTCACATATAATAAACCTACCGCTTCGCGATCTAATCTCGACCCTACGATCTAAATCGAACGGCGACGGGGATCTCCGGCGACTTACCGCGGGGTCGACGGCGACGGCGGCTCGGGCGACGACGGCTCCGGTGGCTCCGGTGGTCGGGGACGTCGGC